>NC_053492.1:232180189-232407115 GCF_905171775.1 Rana temporaria
TGTATTCACAGCACACTTGGTGAGCTCTTCCACTTTTGATTGACGCCAAAAAAGTGGGGGCATAGAGATCGATATGGAGAAGACCCACACAAGAGCTATCATTATCACTGCCCTTTTCGGAGTCCTTTTCTTGGTGTATTCAACCGCATCAGTGATTGCCCAGTATCTATCCAAGGCTATCACACATAAATGGAGAATGGATGCAGTGCAACAAGTGATATCAGAGGATAACCACATATCACAGATCACCTGCCCCAAACTCCACTTGCCAATGACAGTATACAAGGTGCTGATTGGCAACACAAGAATAGACACTAAAAGGTCAGTGAATGCCAATGAAGCTATGAGATAGTTGGCAGGCGTGTGCAGTTTTCTGGTCTGATAGACTGTTGCGATTACAAATGCATTGGACAGCAGAGTGGCAAGGGTGATGACACCCAAAATGATGGTGAGGACAACGCTCCAGAAGGACAGCTCAAAGTCCTGCCCTTGCCCGTCCAGATCGGCAATGCAACGCGTGCCTTCGTAGGAGTAATTGCTTTGAGAGACATTCAGTTCGTCAGCGGTCGGTTGGCATTGGCTTTGCGGCTCCATCATGGAGTTTTCGGCATTCAGGTCTATGAGACCTCCAGGGGATGGAGCAGAACTATCTCAAAGCTACAAGGACTAGGACACTTTGATGCACCTTCATATTCCCTGATGGCAGTCCTTCAGCACTGGATGGTGTGACCAACAAAAACTAGAATTGTGCTTTTTTACACTCTACTTGGTGATGGCTCATAGATCCAAAAACTTCAACAAATCAATGCACAAAAAAAAAAAAAAATCAGAATTTAAATCCCCAAACGCTGAATTAAGCGTCCCAAAGCTTTCTTTACAAGGACCACTAATAAAGCAAATCCGATAATCCAGCAGTGACTTTAAATGTCCATATTACCGGTAATTACAAACATCTATAGAAATCTACTTCAATTGTCATCTAGCTGAATTAAAGTTAACCATACAATGCCTTTGTAACATTAGCCCTCAAATTGCTGTATCAATAATAAAAAAAATATATGGCATTATTGCTCTTTAGAATGCAATATTGATGCAGACACCAATAATCACCTCATCTGTGCTGGTACTTGTCATTGTCAGGCACAGAGGACATCCATTGTTACATTCACAAATGATGCATGCTGTCGTCCTTAGCAAGGTTGGCTTCTCCCCAAAAAAATAAAAAGTCTTGTCAGTGTGATCTCCTGGGTCATTCAAGCTGTCCTGCAGGGATTACTCCAACACTTGATGGCTGGAGCCTTGAGAATATGCATGGAAGTTGTTGTAGCTGGAGCTGTCCGAGCAGGCAAAACTTAGGTGCAAGTGAGGATTTCTTGCAGACTTTGAAGATAGTAGATGGCTCATTGCCCTGGGTGACAGCAATGCATGTGCTTTGGTAGAGGAAGCCTCAACTTGTAGGGAGCTTCAGGTATCCTCCTTCTCTCAGCTGGTCTGTGCAGCCAAGTGACCAGGGCAGTTGGTGGGAGCTGGAGTGGTGCTGAAAGCTGCCGTTCATTTCTCCCCTGTCTTGTGTGTGCTCTTTTATTCTCAAGCAGCAGCACTAGTACTTCTCCTGGTGCTGCAGCTGACATAGAGGCTGATGTAGGAGTGGAGGAAAGGGGGGGTGGGGGGGGGGGGTGTAGGGAAATGAACAGAAGCTTTTAACACTGCATCTAAGGACTGAACAGTGGGGGGAGGCAGCTGGCTGTTTTCTAGGTACTATCTTCCTTCTCCATCCTTGCTAAGTGCAAATGTGACTATGTATGAGGTGTGTGTATGCAGCATCCCTGTCTACTCATTCTGCAATCACCATTGGGGAGGCAGGACACTCACATCTGCCAGCTTTATGTTCTAGCACATGTGCTGCTTTCTTATGCCATCTCTTTATAGATGTAGTTTCTTTTGCTTTTTTTTTTTTTAAGAACACTGTATCTTTATAAAAAGAAGAAAACAAAAATTTGCAATATTAAACTGCCGCAGCAAAAAAAAAAAATCCCCTGTAAGACATTTGAATAATGTGCTAGTACCTTCTGAAAGACTAATGCCGCGTACACACCATCACTTTATATGATGAAAAAAAAACGACATTTTTAAAAACGTCACTTTAAATGACCGTGTGTGGGGGAAAACGTTGTTTTATGTCTTGTGAAAAACGACAAAAAAAAAAATTAAAGCATGCTTCAATTTTTTGTGTCGTTTTTCAAAACGTCGTTTTTTGTTTCACAAAAATTGACCGTGTGTAGCAAAAAACAACGTTTTTAAACCCGTGCATGCCCAGAAGCTAGTTATGAAGCGAGCTTCAATGGAAAAACGTGGTGAACGTAACCTCGCTTTGCTAGAGCATTGTGAAAAAACGATGGTGTGTAGGCAACGTCGTCTTTGAAAATTGAAGTTTCAAAAACGTCGTTTTTTACTTCACAGAAAATGACGTTTTTTTTCCATCACATAAAGTGATGGTGTGTATGCGGCATTAAAGGGGATGTAAGGGTTGGTTTTTATTTTCTAAATAGGTTCCTTTAAGCTAGTGCATTGTTGGTTCACTTACCTTTTCCTTCGATTTCCCTTCTAAACAGTAGCGGCTGGTGCTCAATTATATGCCTATTAGAGCCGACGGCTCTAATCAGGCACTTCCGAAAACACCCCCGCCGCTGTAATTTACAGTAGATGCCCAGCACCCGACAAGGGGCCGGACACCTGAATAGGGGGGTGGCAGCGGCGACAATAGATAGATTCATGCATTGCATGAATCTATCTATTGGAGATTGACGGGTGCAGGAGAGGGGGGCGGCGCTCCTGCGCCCTCTATGGAAGCACCGCCACTGCTTTTAAATGTTTTTTTTTTTCTGAATTTCTCACTTCCTGTTTCTCCTTTAGTAAGCTTGCCCCCATCATCTGGCTGAGGGTTAGTCAGCCAGAACAGCTTACTGAGTAGGAAGTGAGAAATTCAGACAAAGGAAACAAAGAAAAACAAATTAGAAGGGAAATTGAAGGAAAAGGTTAGTGAACTAACAATGCACTAGCTTAAAGGAACCAATTTAGAAAATAAAAAAGCGAACCTTTACAACCCCTTTAATTTAGAATGAGGCCCTCCAGTGGAGCACTGTCTTCCTGTTTCCGGTCTTTCCTTTGGGTTAGTGGACTCCAGCTGTGTGAGTGGCCGGAGCTTCAAAGACGTCACTCAAGCCCACGGTCCTGGCACTGTGTTCAGAAGGTCCGTCACGGTATATGCCGGACCTTCAGAACACATGCGTTGGTGATGTCACCGGTTGCATCCAGTGTAAATATCCCCTAAATGATGCCCATTTAAGAGCTATTCATTTTACATACAGGTAAGTAGAGAAGGGCTGAACACCCCCCTGTTCTGTTTGCACCAGAACTCCCAAACAAAAAAAAAGTTCTGACCCGAATGGCAAACCCAAGCAAAGTCTATGAGACCCCAACTTGAAAAATCTAAAATCACCATTTTGAAGGCTTATATGCAAGGAACTTGCCATAAAAAGGGTATGAGGTCTTGGGTACTGCCCTGGGGGATATGTATCAATGCAAACATTCTTTTGAAAAAATATAATTTTTACAGGAGCAGTGATTTAATGATGCTTAAAGAGGAAGTAAACCCTCTGTTTTTCCTTATTTTTTAAAATACACCTGCAAGAGAAAGTCATAATGAGCTAGTATGCACAGCATACTAGCTCATTATGTGTCACTTACCCGAGATCGAAGCCCCCGAAGTCCGCCTCGGTCCAATCCACCACCGCTGCCATGTCCCCTCGACTCTATTTCCTGTTGTCTCCGATCCAGCGATGTGATTGGCTGGAGCGGAGATGACGTCACTCCCGCGCATGCACGCGGGACCGGCATGTCCCCATGCATGTTCGAAAACCCGGCATTAACCCAGATAATGCCATTCACAAAGACGGCACCGCTCAGTGAGACTGCATGCGCCGTAGACAGCGGTGCCCGTTTCTGTGAAAATAGGAGATATTTCTTGCACCTACAGGTAAGCCTTAATCTAGGCTTACCTGTAGGTTCAAATTACAAGAGTGGGTTTACAACCACTTTAAAGTGCAACAATAGAAATTAAAAATGGCTTTAAATATAGTGCTTGTGGGGTCCCCTTAGTCTGCCTGTAAAGATAGAACATGTTGCTGCAAAAATTACATTCCTAAAAAAAAAAAATGCATGAAATTACATTTAAATTGATGGTAATACAATACCATTGCCGGCAATAGAATTAAAAAAAAAAAACGGTGTGGTTTCTCCAAATTCCGATAAGCCCCCTGCCTGCAGACTCCCACTACCACAGCCCAGGGTTGTGGGGATGAGGCCCTTGTCCTTATCAACACAGGGACAATGTGCTCCGGGATGGGGGGCAGAGCCCCTCTGCCCCAAAGCACCGCCCCCCCCCCATGTTAAGGGCATGTGGCCTAGAATGGTTCTGAAGCGGGGGGCACTCGCAGCAAAATGTAGTAAAAGGTGAAGTATTTTCACCATCTTCTATTTACTCCTAGACATGTAACTAAGGTTACCCTGTGACTGGTATTATGTTGCTTTATTTGCCAAGATATGAAAACTGATTGTGAGGTTTCAGTTTAAAATGTATACAAAGCTAAAATGTTTTCCTTCAGTTTCACATAGAATAGGAAAAAGTTATTCAGGAAGATTTGATTGCTGTTTGAGTCACTGCACAGGAGATTCATCCTCATTGTTTGTCCTGGTGACCATTGTTACTGGGAGCGAATTTGATGAAAATTCAGACTTTGGAGTGTCACCAGGACAGGAATAGAGCGAAAATGTCTAAGGACAGTTGCCCCATGGAGAGATTTCCTATCACTTTCTTTTGTGTTTGCTGGATGTGAAATAAAAGGCTATTTAAGTGATAGGGGCATTTGGAACAAATAATTAGTGAGTCAGATTGCTCACATTTTGAAGGCTCCTTCCTGTCTATGCTACAGCATAGTGTCAATGTCTAGCAACTAAAACAACACACTGTTACAAGTTTTTATAAGAATGTGAGCTCCCTGGCCCTGATCCATGCCTGTGGGATGCTGCCCATGTGATGCGGCCACTCAATTTGCCATTAAAATACAGGGGTGGACTGACCATTTGGGCACTGCCCGAGGGCCCCCATGCCTCTAGGGGGCCCCATCAGGGTTGCCAGCCTCAGTAAAAACAGGGACAGTATGTAAAAATCTGTGTTTTTAAAAAAAATCCCAAGATTATAGCTGCCCCGCCTCTCCAGTATCTTTTCAGTGCATATGTATACAGTGTATGTATACTGTGTGTATATTGTGTGTCTATGTATGTATACTGTTTGTGTATACTGTGTGGCTCCATATTCTATTGCCCGGGGGGCCCCATAATCTCCTATTGCCCGGGGGCCCCATAATCTCCTAGTGCCCGGGGGCCATAATCTCCTAGTGCCCGTGGGCCCCATAATCTCTTATTGACTGGGGGCCCCATAATCTCCTATTGCCCGGGGGCCCCATAATCTCCTATTGCCCAGGGGCCCCATAATCTCCTATTGCCTGGGGGCCATAATCTCCTATTGCCCAGGGCCCCATAATCTCTTATTGCCCGGGGGCCCCATAATCTCCTATTGCCCGGGGCCCCATAATCTCCTATTGCCTGGGGGCCCCATGAGTTGTCAGTCTGCCCCTGTTAAAATACATAATAATTTTGCAAGTTTCAGCAACTATCTGTTAAGATCATGAGCCTAATTTGTATAAAGTTGAGGTGCAATGCACACCACTAGAAGTATACAGAGATTACTGGTGTTCTGCTCTGCTGTTCTACATTTCAATTCACTCCAAGTTTAAAGCGGATGTGCCACTAAACAAATATATTAAAAGGCAGCAGCTCCCCCCTCCATCCACGGTGAGGGAACCAGGAAGTGAAGCGCTCCGGCTTCACTGCCCGGTTCCCTACGGCGCATGCACGAGTCGCGCTGCGCCCGCCGATTGGCTCCCGCTGTGTGCTGGGAGCCGAGTGTTCCCAGCATACAACGGGGGACGGACGGGAAGCGAAGAAAAAACCCGTCTTTTGCCCGTATCGTAGGGCCGGAAGTGGGTGCAGATACCTGTCTGTAGACAGGTATCTGCACCCCCCTCCCCCCTGAAAGGTGTCAAATGTGACACCGGAGGGGGGGAGGGTGCCGATCAGCGGGACTCCACTTTAGAGTGGAGATCCGCTTTAATATAATAGGCCCAGCCCATTCATCCAACAGCATGCTGTTTTTAAACAACTAAAGCTAAACTCTGAATTTAATAAATATTTTCTAAATACATTTGTCATGTATATAAACAGAAAAGTCAGTGCTACTACTCATACACCACATAGATAGCAGAGCTCCCGGGTGCTCAATCCACAGTCACTGGCTGAGTAGAGTAATGAGGAAAAAATGATCCGGACTCTGGTCGTTGCTCTTTAAAAAATCTTTGTTTTTATTGACAAGCCACAGTGAACAAACGCAAATGAGAACAGTTGACGCGTTTCGGCAGCCTACAAATGCTTTAGTCATGACTAAGGCCTTATAGGCTGAAACGCGCCAACTGTTCTCATTTGCGTTTGTTCACTGTGGTGTGTCAATAAAAACAACATTTTTTTTAAAGAGCAACGACTGGAGTGCGGATCATTATTTCCTCATTTGTCATGTGTTTTCTTACTTCATTGCCAAATCTCTGCAATATTACAGTGTGAAACGTTACCTCTGTGCAGGAGCTTCCCGTAATAAAGACTGGTCACTGCTGTTCTCTCTGAGTAATACATTTTAGTAAAATGTTTTGTGCCTAATGGCCCGTGCACACGATCCGAAAATCGGACGACAGATTGTCCATTTTTTTCTTTTTTTTGCATGCTAGTTGCATATTGAAAATAGAGGGGTTACTAAAGTTACTAAAAGTCTCGTACAACAAAATAAAAAAAATCTGAAGTGATGTCATGTGCTGTAGCGTATTTCTATGGACGACAATTGTACTGATTAAATGAAAATCGTACGATCTGGTATCATACAAGTAAAAACATATTGTGTTTGTCCGATCAGAGAATATCGGATGAACTGTGATCGGCTTTTGAAAGCTTTGTACTAACTATTCGATTATAGTACGATCGCTTTGAAATCTGAATTTTCCGTTCGATTTTCGGATCGTGTGTATACAGTCTATTGGGTTCAGTATTAAACGCATTTGCTAGATTTGAAATGTTGTAGTTCTTATTAGAAGTTGCCTAAAAAAAGTATCCATTTGAGATTGCACTAAGACAAATAGCTATTAAAGTGTCACTAAACCCACATCATAAAAATACTATCAATAAATGCTGCATTGCATGCTGTTCATACTCATTCAGTCGCTATGAGATTCATTTCTGTATTCTGCAAAAAACCTGGTTGAACCTCCTGCTCTCTATCTCCCCCTTTTGATCACGTCACTGATGCAGTTGGGGATTTTGTAGAGCAGTGTTGGCAGCTCTGCACGTGCTCAGTTTTCAGTGAGTCTCTATGCTGAGCATTTCCTCCCTATCACATCTGAGCAGCCCATGTGACTATAGAGTCACACATGTGGATGTATACACAGTGGTAAATGACAGCCCACTCCCTCCATCCTCCTCCATGCCCACTAACCAGCTAAACCCAATGGGGGTTTGATATTACATCTAAATTGATGAAGGCCTCTCCTCCCCGTTATTCTAAAACACACGTTGGAGGGGCAGGGCACAGCCTGTACCAGGCAGAAATCTGCCTTTCACCATGTTATTGTTAAACAATTAATAAAGTTTCGGTTTAAAATATTTGTATGATGATTTAAAACAGTTGATTGATATTAATTATTTATTTTTACTCTGTATCCCAAAATACATTTTTTTTGAACATGTGATCAGCAGCAGAGGACTAGAAGCTTCTCCCGACACTGTTTCTCTGCAGACAGGGTGGGAAAGAGCTAGGTCATGTGACAGCTGTACATCGAAAAAGGTACTTAGATTATTTTGTTTATCAAAATAATTACAACGCCATCATTCACATACAGAACGAGAAGGGATGGTGCAACCTAAACAATGTGTGTTTAGTATCACTTTAAAGTGGAGGTTCACCCACAAATGTTAATTTTTAACCTTCATGCTCATTTTGTCTAGGGGAATCGGCTAGTTTTTTTTTAAATCGAAGCTGTACTTACCGTTTTAGAAAGCGATCTTCTCCGCCGCTTCCGGGTATGGGCTACGGTACTGGGCATTCCTATTTTGATTGACAGTCTTCTGACAGGCTTCCGACGGTCGCATCCATGTCGAAAGCCTGTCGGAAGACTGTCAATCAAAATAGGAATGCTCAGTCCCGAAGACCATACCCGGAAGCGGCGGAGAAGATCGCTCTCTTAAACGGTAAGTACATTTTGGATTTTAAAAAAACTAGCCGATTCCCCTAGACAAAATGAGCATCAATCTAAGGCTAAATTTTTTTTTTAGGGTGAACTCCCGCTTTAAGCTGGTTATACAATGTTTTTTTTTTTTGTTTTGTTTAACCAGTGTATTAAATGAAAAAAGCTGATCCAATCCCTACATCCATATATCTGATATGGATGGAGGAATCCTTCCTGCTATACTATTGTGCTCTGAGTGCAGGGAGACTCCCCTGCTGTTAGAATATACTGATCAGTTAAGGATGAGCTCTGGCGTGTTCGCATAGAACACGTGCAGAGCCCGCCAGGAAGTGAGCACGGCGCTGTGCTAATCACAGCCAGGGAGACATTGTCCCGATGCTCGGCTGCAGGGATCGTGAAATGTCTCCCTGGCTGTTATTAGCGCAGTGCCGTGCACACTTCCTGGCGGGCTCTGCACGTGTTCTATGCGAACACGCCAGAGCTCATCCTTACTGATCAGCACTGTAGCCTATTGCCTGAGGCAGTGATCGAGTGGTCTTTATCTGACAGGGTGGTTGAACAGAAGCCAATCAGTAGATTGAGTTTTGTTCAACCACATTGGCAACACGTGGATTCAAATTTTGATCCATGTATGGCCAGCTTTAGTTGGTGTTAGTATGCAATTTGGTGTGGATGTGTAGATTGCCATTGAGGACTGATGTTATGTAGTGCCATTTAGTTGCAGTTAGAGAGGCGGCATGTAATGCCGATATGTACTCTTGTGTCATTTCTATTATAAAAGATGCATGCCAGAGCCATTTTGTATTACTGAGAATCACACTAGTCATCACAGTGCTACTGCTTGGGTCAGATTGCCAACAGAGAAGACTGTCAGGCTTAGGCAGCTTTTCTTTAGTCATATGGCAGCAAGGTTGACACATTCTACACTAAGAAAAAAAAATCTGTGTGTGGCATCCTGTGTAACAGTATCTAGATGCACAAAATTCACTGCAGTGCTAATGTGTCCGCCAAACTGCTAACTGAGGTGCTAACACGCTTCTCTTTAAAGGCTTGTCAGCAAAGCTGACACTTGTTAAAAAGGGTCATGCTGGTTGTGCATTTTCCAAATTACAAAGAGATTACTCTGCCAGTTTTGCTTCCTTTTTTTTTTGCCCACAGTACTGACATACTAAAAAACGCTGCAGATTTTTTCCCCTTCTGAGAAAAACACCTGTGGCGTTTTTTTGTTGCAGGCTACACTGACAGTGCATTTTCCAACTTGAAAACAGATAAGACTGCCAGTCTGTCTTCTTTATGTACTTCCCGGCAAAGCTAACATTCATCAGAGCCATTTTACACGCCAATAAAAAAAATGGTAGGGGTTCCAATCCCCTTATAACGCTATCCAAATCAAAAGATATTAGATACACTTTAAATTAGATTCATTCCCTAATTGGATGACAATCTGTTTGCTAAAGCACAGTGGGGGAGATCTACTGAAAGTGGTGCACACAGAATCTGGTGCAGCAGCGCATAGTAATTAATCAGCTTCTAACTTCAGCTTGTTCTATTAAGCATTGACACTAAAACCTGGAAGCTGATTGGTTTCTATGCAGAGCTGCACCAGATTCTGCACTCTAAAGTTTTGGTAAATCAATCACAGTGTGTCTTTAACAATTGACGTGATTTGTTAACCACTTTAGCCTCTGAAGATTTGGCTGCTCAATGGCCAGGCCATTTTTTGCAATACGGCACTGTGGTGCTTTAACTGACAATTGCGCAGTCATGCGATGCTGTACCCAAACAGGGTACGTCAGAGTGGACGTCATATGACGTCCTTGCATTACAGGCCGCTAGGGGACGCGCGCGCCAGCGGCACACAGATCCATGTCCTGTCATCGGTGAGGAGACTGATGTGTGTTCCCAGTACAGAGGAACACACATCAATCTCCTCCCCTTGTGAGTCCCCCTCCCTCTACAGTTAGAACACACTTTAGGGAACATATTTAACCCCTTCAGCGCCCCCTAGTGTTAACCCCTTCCCTGTCAGTCACATTTACACAGTAATCAGTGCAGTTTTATAGCACTAATCGCTGTGTAAATGGGAATGGTCTCAAAAATGTCTCAAAAGTGTCCGATATGTCTGCCGCAATGTCACGGTCACAATAAAAATCGTAGATCGCCGCCATTACTAGTAAAAAAAAAAATGCCATAATTCTATTTCCTATTTTGTGGACGCTAGAACTTGTGCGCAAACCGATCAAATATGCTTATTGCGATTTTTTTTTACCAAAAATATGTAGAAGAATACGTATCAGTCTAAAGTGAGGAAATTTTTTTTTTAGTAAAAGATATTGTGTTTTTTTTCAAAATTGACGCTATTCTTTTGTTTATAGCGCAAAAAATAAAAACCGCAGAGGTGATCAAATACCACCAAAAGAAAGCTCTATTTGTGGGGGGGGGGGAAAGGGCATCAATTTTGTTTGGGAGCCACGTCACACGACAATTGACAATTGCAATTGTCATTCAAAGTGTGACAGCTCTGAAAACTAAAAATTGGTCTGGGCAGGAAGGGGGTGAAAATGCCCTGTAGGAAGTGGTTAACAACCGATGAGTCATCAGCTGAATGTAAAAAAAACTTGCCAACTAAAAAAATTCACAAAAAAATTACGTGGGGTTCCCCCCAAAATCCATACCAGAACCTTATCCGAGCATGCAGCTCAGTAGGTCATGAAATGGAGGGGATAAGTGAGTGCCCCCCTACCTCCTGAACCGTACCAGGTTGCATGCCCTCAACACCTCAAAGCACCTTACCCCCATGTTGATGGGAAAAATGGCCTCTTCCCAACAACCCTGGCCAGTGGTTGTTGGGGTCTGCAGGTGGGGGGCTTATTGGAATCTGGAAGCCCACTTTAACAAGGGGACTCGCACCCCATGTGAATGGGTATCGGGTACATCATACCCCTACCCATTCACCAAAAAAGCAGTGAAATGTAAAAAAAAGAACAAGAATCGTTTTTTGACAAGATAGTTCCGAGCTGTCTTCTTCCCGAGCCGTCTTCTTCCAGTGCCGTATTCTCCCGATGCCGTCTTCTCCTGGAGCTGTCTTCTTCCTCGCCGCAGTTGTATTCTTCTTCGCCGACCTCTTAACCGCTAAAAACAAAAAAAGTCTGCTTTTGTCCTGAAGTTGTCTTCCTCCGTTGTGATGTGACCTGTTGTCTGACATCTCTTATATAGCCATGGGGCGTGGTCATCTGAAGATGTCACATGAAGAGACCACCCCTTGTGCCCCCATGTTGAAGGCATGCGGCCTCGTATGGTTCAGGCGGGAGGGGTTTCCCCTTTCCTGACCTACCCCGGACTGCATGCTCTAATAAGGGTCTGGTATGGATTTGGGGGAACCCCACGCCATTTTTTTTAAATGTTCAAATCCATACCATACCAGACCGAAGGGTCTGGTAGGGTCTTTTGAAGGGGACCCCGTGCCGTTTTTTTGTGAATTTTTTTAGCCGGCAATTTTTTTTTTACATTCATCTGTCAGTGGGGAAGCCTGCTGACAGCTGATGACTCATTGGTTGTTGAGGACGCAGCGGCCGGCATCCCAACACGCTCCTTAGCAACCAGCTATATACAGTGAATGTACAAAAACCACGCAAATCGCAAAATGCCATTTGTGGAAAAATCGTTGTAAAATTGCGGCAAAAATGCGGTTACAAAAACGCAGAAAGCACAGCAAAAAGCACTGTAGAAACACTCAAAAGCAACATGCATAGATGTGAATCGAGCCTCAGAAAGTGTCACATTCTCAGGTCTAGCAAGTGGTATTTGCCTGTTTACAATTGGGTACCATCAGTGAAAAGGAGTTTGAAAGAGTACCACCAGTTTATTTTAGTTCTACTGTTCTACTATTTAAAAGCCCTGCATAAATTAGTATTTTATTGTGTTGGTAGAGACCCTGCATGTAAAAAAGTAAAACAAATTCTCTTACTGCCACTTATCTGCTCTGTAACATAGGCTTCAAGGTCCAATGTATACAGTTGGATGTTTATACACACAATTTCAAATGTTATATTTGCCTTGAAACTGCTGCATGTTGACGGAAAATAGATACATTTTTATAGTATTGCTAATAAAGAGACTAAGTGGTGCATTCATAATAAAAAATAAAAAAAACAATTTGTTCTGTGAAACTGCATACATCCATTTTATTTGAATATGACTTGTTTTCCTGCTAGCCCTAGGTTTTCTTCCATCCACTCCAGAACTGAAAAGATCAGATCAGTAAGCCATTATAATAGTGTAATTATAATTACGGTACTTATCTGTTAGTGGTGTATTTATAAAAAATCTTCAACACTATTAGTCCTGTTAAGTTGTATATACATTGTCTGTGTGAATGGGGCACAATCAAAGGTTATTAAGCTATTTTCTTTCCAGGTCAACAGTTATTCATTCATACAGGATAGCATGAATCAAGAAAATACCAGATTATGGCCACTAGATGGAGATGACGACCATAGTGAATTAGCATTTATTTCCAAGTATTAAAAAAATCAAAAGTCAGTGAAATGCCACATTTCTGAAAGTCCCATTAGAGTCAAAATCAACATTTGGTTGTGCCATCGAAAATTGCAAAATTTGGCTCAATTTTAACCACTTCAGCCCCAGAAGGTTTTACCACCTTCCTGACCAGAGCACTTTTTACAATTTGGCACTGCGTCAATTTAACTGGTAATTGCACGGTCATGCAATGCTGTACCCATTTGTTTCCTTTTTCCCCACAAATAGAGCTTTCTTTTGGTGCTATTTAATCATCTCTGTAGTCATTGGGCCAGATCCTCAAAAGGGATACGCCGGCGTAACTGCTGTTACGCCGTTGTATCCCTGTTTCTAACTATGGAACTGATCCACAGAATCAGTTTTCCATAGTTAGGCAGAAGATCCGACATGTGTAAGGGACTTACACTGCCGGATCTTAGGATGCAGTACCGCATCCACCGCTGGGGGCATTTTGTGTCGAAATGCCGCCTCGGGTATGCAAATTAGCACTTACGGAGATCCACGAAGCTTTTCAGCTTCGTTTTTTCTCCGTAAGTTTTAGTTTGCAAACGCAAAATGAGGGCTGCTTTTACAAAGTGTAAACTGTTTACACCATGTAAAAGCAGACCCTTCTGTCCAGCGACGCGATTTTTTTGTTGTTTTGAATTTTTTTTTTCGCGCCATTTTTTTTTTTTTTCCCGACGCAACTTTATTGACCCGTCGCAATCCACAAAGCTCGGTGTAACGTAATTTTGCGCTATGCACGTCGGGAAAATGACGTCACGAGCATGCGCAGTACGGCCGGCGCGGGAGCGCGCCTAATTTAAATGGGAATCGCCCCCATGAAAAGAGGAACGCCTTGCGCCGGCGGAATTTTAAGTTACACAGCCAAAAATTTCTAGGTAAGTGCTTTGTGGATCGGGCACTTAGGTAGAAATTTTAAGGCAGTGTAACTTAAATGGGAAAAATTAAGTTACGCCGGATCTTTGTGGATTACCCCCATTATTTTTTTTCGCTATAAACAAAAAAAAACTATATTTTTTACTTTTTTGCTATAATAAATATCCCCAAAAATGTTTTTAAAAAACACATTTCCTCATCAGTTTAGGCCAATATATATTCTTCTACATATTTTTATAAAAAAAAAATCGCAATAAGCTTATGTTGATTGGTTTGCACAAAAATGATGGCATCTACAAACTATGGGAAAGATTTTTGGCATTTTTATGGCATTTTTATTATTATTTTTTTTTTTTTACTAGTAATGGCAGTGATCTGCAATTTTTAGCGGTATTGCGACAGACAGATCGGACACTTTTGACACATTTTTGGGACCATTGACATTTATACAGCTATGAGTGCTACAAAAATTCACTGATTACTGTGTAAATGTCACTGGTAGTGAAGGGGTTAACACTAGGGGACCATCAATGGGTTAAATATGTGTTCCCTCAGTGTGTTCTAACTGTATTGGGATTGGGCTGAGTAGGAGAGGAGACATATCGCTGTTCCCACAGGAGATGAAGAACGGGGAGAGGTGAGTGTAAACGAACCTTCCCCGTTCTTCTCTGTGGCAGTGGCAGTGATTGTCTGTTCCCTGATATAGGGAACGACGATCACTGACGTCCAGCCCCGCCCCCCTACAGTAAGAAACACACATGAGGTCACACTTAACCCCTACAGCACCCCCTGGTGGTTAACCCTTTCACTGCCATTTTAATTTTCACAGTAATCAGTACATTTTTATAGCACTTTTCGCTGTGAAAATGACAATGGTCCCAAAAATGTGTCAAAAGTGTACAATGTGTCCGCCATAATGTCGCAGTCACGGAAAAAAACGCTGATCACCGACATTAGTAGTAAAACAAAATTATTAATAAAAATGACATAAACTATCCTCTATTTTGTAAGAGCTATACATTTTGCGCAGACCAATTGATAAACGCTTATTGAGATATTTTTTTTACCATAAATAGGTAGAAGAAAATGTATCGGCCTAAACTGAGGGAAAAAATGTTTTTTATATCTTTTTTGGGGATATTTATTATAGAAAAAAGTACATTGTTGTTTATAGCGCAAAAAATAAAAACCGCAGAGGTGATCAAATACCACCAAAAGAAAGCTCTATTTGTGGGGAAAAAAGGATGTCAATTTTGTTTGGAAGCCACGTCGCACGACTGCGCAATTGTCAGTTAAAGCAACACAGTGACGAATCACAAAAAGGGGCAAGGTCCTTGTGACGGTATTGGTATGATATCCCCGTCAAAGATTCCCTTCTTCCATAAGAACATCACCCCAATATTCCACGAGGAGGAATATTCCTGAGATCGCCCATTAAGCCACACATTAGTCCAGGCTTACTGCTAGAACAAGACAGAGTTTAATGTTATAACACACAGCTTATATGTCATTTCCAAAACTGTTACAATGACAAATCTCCGCCCCCCTCACACTGGGGCTTCCATACAGATGAGTAGGCAGACACGACGGAGCCAAGTCTGAAAACACATTTTCTTTAGATAATGACATCAGTGGAGTTGAGTACTAGTTGTACTGAATACATTAACTAGACAACTCGACCCCGCATATAGAGAGATAATTACCACAATGAAGCAATCAGAATAATTAACACAAGCCACATAAACACAGATCTCCTTCACACAACACAATAGATCAATTAACCTTTAGAAATAGTGAGGGGACATTAGCACTTCAATAACCGGATGGTAATCACAATGGCAAGCAGGGAGAATTAAACTGAGACATATAAGCAAATGTATCACAATGGCCCCCCTTTTTCTCCCTGCTCCGGAAAACCCGGTTGGACCTTCCCTGGTCCAGTAGGGTTGACGGGTTTAGAGCTTTTAGTCCGAGGTTAACTCCGTTTGGCATGACTGACCTCCCTTGGCAACTGCTTCAGACTCAGGTATGCCACCGGGTCGTCAGATCACACGCCGGTCAGTCCCCAAGTCTTTGTGCGATCTGCAAAGTCACCAGAAGTCAGTGTGAAGACGGCGAATGGGTCTGTGCGCCGCCATCTAGGTGTCCCGCTATGGGAGGGGCAGGTTATGGCTCTGAAGTGACAATCACAGGAGATTCATAAAAAGAAAAAGTTATATTTGTTGAAATGCTGCAGCACTGGTGCTCAGAGTCCGGGGGGGGGGGACTCAGAGCCCCATAAGGTCAGCCACCCCCTGCTCCCTCCGCAGCCGCCGGTTCTCCTCTTTGAGCTTCTCCAGCTCCATCTCCAGTTCATGGAGCCTGGGGGGGTCAGCCCGCTGTTGTTACGACTCTGCAATACTCTGGATACTAGAATATAATTTTGGATCTCAGCAGCGGAGGCAACTCAGGTCAACCACCAGATCACTCTCAGATTTGATAAGAGAGTTTGGGGTTAAATCATCACAACCTCCAGTGAGAACAAAACATATATTTGATATAGCTTATTAATTCATAAGCGTTGTTTTTTCAGTAAAATATATAAATAGTCTCTACAATTAGTAAATGGCTGGTCAGTTTAACAAGAGGTACTTTAGTTGGAAATAGCAGGATATGCTATCACTGCAGGTTCACTCAACATTCAGTGGTGAAATTAACAGACAGGCAAAGTACATGGCAGGTATCCTAGTCTTACTATGTAGTAAGTGAGGGAATGAACACAGTCCTCTTTAGGTTCAGCAATGACTATAAACAACACGTCTTGTTATATGTCACATAAGGTACTTGCGGTTTGGTTGTTACTGCAGGTGGTTCCTCCCAGCTGGATGATATGAACAGTGTTCCGGTTTGACAATGGAGCAGGTGGAGACTGGTGGTCCAGTATGTGATCCGTGTCAGACAGAGGGGTAGAGGATGAGTCCCATGGAGGTGACCCCAGAAGCAAGGTAGAGACGGGGTCTGATGTGGCAAGAGAGTCCAGGTGGGAGAGGTTCCTCAGCAGGGGGTTCTGGGTCCCAGGTGGCGGCAGGGGTCCAACAAGAATAATCGAACACCCCGCCGCCGCACCTGAGGGTTTAAATAGCCCAGGTGTGAAGGGCTCCGATCACAGCACGCTGGGACGCACTTCCGCGTTCCAGCGTGAACCGCAGACGTCCGCGCACCGGAAGTGACGCGGACGTGTTATAGAATGGAGCGCAGCTGTTAGAATCAGATACAGCTGCGCTCGTTCTATATGTAGTAACGTCTATGGCGTTACAGCTGTGACCTCAGGTGGTTGTTCTCCTCCTCCATGCGGCTTATGCACTCCTCCAGCTCTATGTACTCACGGATCAGATCCTGCTTGCTCATGTCCTGCAGGCTTTCCACGTGGTCCTTCATCATCAGGAACTGGGTGGTGGTGTAAGGGGCCACCGGTGGGCCCTTGGCGAACATCTCGTCCCGCATCTGGGGCGCCCGCTGCGATTCCATCTCCTCCAGTCGCTTCTTCTCCTCCCAGGTCCGCTGGTTATATGACTTCCAGGACCTCTTCTTCTTGGAGGGTAGCTGGCGGTGCCTCTTTCTGCCCAGCTCCCTCCAAGGCCCCTCCGGCTCATGGCTGTCGCCCATGACCAGCTGACAATGGTGTTCCCTGTTGTCCGTAATAACAGATTGTACCATGAGGGCTTTGTAAGGGGTGCCCAATGGTTCTTCCTGACCCAGCTCCTGGGGATCCCAAGCCGAGTCTACACAATGGGCTGCTGCTGGTGGGCGGTACCCAGGTTGAGACCAATTTGACCTGGTATTGTCATTCATGGGGCAATTCTGCTTGAAGTGACCCAACTGTTTGCACCGGAAGCAGCGTTGTTCGTTGTCCTCCTGGCGTGGGTAGCGAGGGCTAGATATCATCGGTCTGTTAGGCGGTTGGTATCTAGCGGCTGGTGGGTGTGAGGGCGCCGTTGGTCGTGGAGGTTGTACCCGTGGTGTGACCTGGTTTGTCTTGCGAGTATCCGCATATTCATCCGCCAACTTCGCGGCCTCTGGTAGAGTCATGGGCCTGCGATCTCTCACCCAATCTTTGACGTCCGTCTGGATGTGATTGTAAAATTGCTCCAGGAGCATTAGTTGCAAAATGTCCTCTGCGGTGGTGGCCTGGCTGCTGTTAACCCAGTTAGAGGCCGACAGGGACAACTGGCATGCCCATTCCGCGTAAGAGTCTTTCATGGTTTTGCGTGAGTCCCTGAACTTCTGTCGGTGGGACTCTGGGGTTACTGCATAACGAGCCAGGAGCACTTCTTTAACCCTGGCGTAGCTATGGATATCCTGATCTGGCACGGTACGGAAAGCATCAGAAGCTTTGCCTGACAGTTTGCCTGACAATATTGCAACCCACTCTCTTCTAGCTATTCGGTGCAGGTTACATTGTCGCTCAAAATCCGCCAGGTAGTTATCAATCTCACAGTCCTTTTCATCAAAAGCTTTAAAAGCGCTAAACGGAATCTTCCTTGCGTCTGCTGTGCTGTACTCACTGTTCGGAGAAGGTGCGGCTGCTTGTTGGACTGCTGCCAGTTTTAACTGTAGTTCTGCGTCCCTTATTTCTTTAGCCTCCTGTAGCTCCATCACTCTCAGTACCACATCTGCCTTGGGTTCGGGCCGAACCATGCTAGCTTCTCTCTCATTAGCTTGTTGGCTGGCGATTCCTCCTCCTGAATCACTGGTGTCTCCATCTCTTGTACCGCTGGCGTTGCTGCAATCCCGTTCTCCTGGTCTATCTCCATTGATTCTGCTATGATGACCCGTTTGGTTTTGTTGCTAGCAATCCTTCCACGAACTTCCAGTAGTTCTTCCAGTGTCTGCTTGGAATCCCGGGTGTAAAGGAGAGTAGAAGGGAAAATCCCGCCGCTGCCAACCAATTTGTGACGGTATTGGTATGATATCCCCGTCAAAGATTCCCTTCTTCCATAAGAACATCACCCCAATATTCCACGAGGAGGAATATTCCTGAGATCGCCCATTAAGCCACACATTAGTCCAGGCTTACTGCTAGAACAAGACAGAGTTGAATGTTATAACACACAGCTTATATGTCATTTCCAAAACTGTTACAATGACAAATCTCCGCCCCCCTCACACTGGGGCTTCCATACAGATGAGTAGGCAGACACGACGGAGCCGAGTCTGAAAACACATTTTCTTTAGATAATGACATCAGTGGAGTTGAGTACTAGTTGTACTGAATACATTAACTAGACAACTCGACCCCGCATATAGAGAGATAATTACCACAATGAAGCAATCAGAATAATTAACACAAGCCACATAAACACAGATCTCCTTCACACAACACAATAGATCAATTAACCTTTAGAAATAGTGAGGGGACATTAGCACTTCAATAACCGGATGGTAATCACAATGGCAAGCAGGGAGAATTAAACTGAGACATATAGGCAAATGTATCACAGTCCTTAACCTGCATAATGGTCCGGGTTTTAACCGGTTAAAGGAAACCCCATATGGGTACGGGGTTTTGCGCAGGGGAGCCATTCTGCCCCCGTAAATTGATGTGAGCTGGTCGGGAACTGGTTAACATCATCCAAAAATCAGGATAAACTCAATTTTCCTGAAGGCTGCCACATACAGGGTGTCCCAAAAGTCCAGATTTATAGGCATTAAATTATTGGAAATTGTCATGTCCATCCAATGCAGCTAGTCCAGGTGCTTCATGGGGGTGACACGAAGAGATGTATGGAATATTGTGGGTGGTTCTTACAACAGCAGGAATCAACAGAATGAAGTCTTATTTCATCTCAATGGTAGTGTCAACCATAATGCATATTATTTGTCTAAAAAACTAACTGGATAGCTGAAGGTTATTTTCAAACTGATCCATGAATTATGGTGTGGGGATATATGGCGACAGATTAATTGAGCCATATATTTTGATGCCATGTTACAATTTTCTCTCACTTAGATGACATTCCTTTGTTGGAACAACATAAAATGTGGTTTCAGCAAGATAAAGCCCCATTATGCTATGCTACGTGACCGTGCACTTCTTCAGGATGAAGCGCATGGTCACGTGTGTGAAATGCATTGACGTAGGCAGCGCCTGACCCACCCCACGATACACCACGCGCTCCAGCTAATGTGCGTGGTCTTCCCGCATCGCCATCTTCCCTTGGTCTGCTTGGACAAATCTGCCCTGTATTGACCTACGGGCCACCATAGCTAACCATCCGGACAACTGATTGGAGACTTCTGCACTCAGCCGAGATACGACCGACTGCAACTGTTATGCACCAACGGATACTCTGACAACTTTCTTGTCAGCATCAGTGTCACCATCAGGGAAACAAAGACAGGTTAGAGATCACAGCGATTCCAGACACTACTGCGGAACGGTGAGAGCCTTCAGGCTATGATTTACATTTTCCACCTCTCTCCTCCTTCATCCCCCTCCCTACACAGAGTGAACACAGATTGTATCCCAATGAACTGTGCATCTTTTGCAATGTCAACTATGGCTAAGTGATAATTGGGTATTCCAAATGCATGTCACAATTTGCTTAAGCTATTTTTCAACCCCATTTTGACCGGCTCTCATAAATATCCGGAGCAGCTGCCCTTGGACAATAGCACTTGACTGTCTCACTCGCATTTTTGGTCTGTGATATCATTATTATCCACCTTACCAAGAATTCCATCAATTCATGGACATTAGTATTTGAACCAAGTCTGAAATGGACACTTAGCAAAAAGTATTATCCTAATTAGTCCTGATACTAGTATGAAATTCCTGGGTATATCTCAATACATATAGCAGCATCACTCAGTTCCATCCCTGATGGGTTTGTACATGTGTGTATGTATGGGGCCCACAGGTCTGGCGCCATATTGTAACAACGTTGTCTTTTTTTGTATGTTTACTATTGGGTATGATGGGGATTACTTCCTTATTTGTGTCATTTAACATTTAGTGGATTTTAACTTACTCTTGATACATTAATAAAGCTTACTATTTTTCTATATATGGTGTACCATGGTCGATTCTCCTGCCATCTTTTTGCTCCATCACTCAATTTATTATATCAGGGTAAAGGGGGCTGAATACAAATGCATGCCACACTTCAGATATTTATTTGTAAAAAAATAAAAGCCATTCATCATTTTCCTTCTACTTCACATGTATGTGCCACTTTGTGTTGGTCTATCACATAAAATCCCAATAAATACATTAACATTTTTGGTTTTAACATGACAAAATGTGGAAAATTTCAAGTGGTATGAATACTTTTTCAAGGCACTGTACATAGAGTCATCTGTTGATAGAGTAATCAATATAGTCATCTGTTTCAGATATAGGCTGCAGAACAACGGTAAATAAACAAGAACCATAGCCAGGACTTTATAAACCGTATTCTAATGGAACTTGTAATTCTTAGGTCAGGTACTCACCGGTGAAACACATTTTGGGTGTTAATCACAAGAGTTTTTATTGTGCGTCTATAACCATAGTATATGGAGAGATGGAGAATTAAAAGAAACAGCCAGGCCCCAAGAAAGGTACATTATGCTTTGAAGTTCACTAATGAAAGTAACATGTTTCCACAAAGTCTGTCAGAAAATTATTACATGAGAGAATTAATTAGTAATTCAGTGTGTAATTAACACATACCTACATTTCCCTGTAGTGGAACAAACATGTAAACAGGAGCTAATCCTGACTATCAGAGTGAAGTGACCAATTCTAACGGGTCATGCTTTTTTCACACATCCAAGTAAAAACCTCCATCATGTATACTAATTAGTAGCAGTTTAAAAATACATCTTCTATCTAATATTTAATGAAGGCTTCTAATACAATACAGCAGGAGCATTAATAGTCACATAGGAGTTCCATAATAGGTATTTATAATGACAGAGATTTGCCATTTCCTATCTCCAAACTATAGGCGTATATGTTGTTTGAAGCTGGCTGCATGAGAAGCAAAGGGAATTTACAAATTATATTTGGTAGGTATGATTAACATATTTACCATAGTAATAGTCAGGGCTTTTTTTCAGGGGGAACTTGGGGGAACTCAGTTCCACCACCTCTGGCTCAGACCCTTTAGTGCCTGCTCACCACAATCACTTGTAAACACAGAAGTCTGATTTTTGTGTTTACAAGTGACAGCTCTGCACTCTGTGTGTAACCCCCTGAACTATGCACTCTGTATGTAATACAATCCTGGTATTTAATGCCCCTTTAAGACCCTTCTACTGTTTGTGAAATTTGAACGGGTCGTGGTTGAGTTCCTGCACCTATTTTATGAGAAAAAAAGCTCTGGTAATAGTTATAAAGAAATATCAAGGGAAGACCAACCCTTGGCGAAATACACGATTTCCTCAATACTAACTATAAAATGGGAGAGTAGACTAATTTTCTTCAGATAGCATAGTTTTACATTTCCCTGCATCCCCAGAGATATGGATGAATGATACAGTCTTTCTTTTATCACATTCTTTATAGTCCTGAGCAGCCTCACTCACCCACCTTGCCATTGACTGAGTTCCCAGAAGGGCACCATGTTTTATGATGCTCTTTTAAAGTGTGCCTGCAAAAAAAATCTTTGACTGCCATTTGAACTCTCCACAGTGTATCAAGGAGAAAGCCACTTGTGTTCATATCATAAGCCTAATTTTTCTGGTTTTGCAGGGATGTGCTATATGATCATTTCAACAAGAGCAGTAACCCATAAGCATCTCCACATGCGTTATGTGGGTGTTTTTCAGACCATAGAGAATCCCTCAAACAGAATATGTGGGTAAGACACCCCCCCCCCCCTAAATGTAAATATATTATTTTTCATCATTAAAGTGGGAGTAAACTCCTTTCTATGATTTTTACCTATAGGTAAGCCTAAAATAAGGTATAGTGAATATCTCCTAAATGTGCACCATTTATATCTCCTAAACATGCACCTGTTTAGAACATATTTACTTTAGATGCAGTTGGTGACATCGACAGCACATGCGCTCTGAAGGAACAGCATACAAGGAGATATACTTATATGCATGATTAACTGAACAATGTCACATATTTTGGTTTGTGCAATTTTATATAATTTTATAGGTAAGTTCTACATTACCTAGTTTAAGGAATTTAAAGATAAGGTAATTCGTGTGGGTATATATTCTTAACCGTTTGCCGACCGCTGCCTGTACTTATAAGTTGGCAGAATGGCATGGTTGCTCAAAGCAACGCATCTGTACAGTACTTTAAAACCAGCACTGTGCGGGCGCACCACCACCGACGCACGTGCGCCCCTGCCGCAAGCTCTCAGACCGTATTCGCCGCACCTGCAGACTGGATGTCCGCTGGAGTCCTGTGATCGTGTCACAGAGCTGCAGAGCGGGGAGATGCCTATGTACACAAAGCATTTTCCTGTTCTGCCTAGTGACAGGACAGTGAGTTATTGCTCCCTTTCATCGGGAGCAGTGATCACGGTTGTGTCACTCGTAGCCCAGCTGCCCCACAGTTAGAATCACTCCCTAGGACACACTTAACCCCTTCCCTGCCCCTAGTGGTTAACTCCTTCCCTGCCAGTGTCATTTACACAGTAATCAGTGCATTTTTATAGCTGAAGTGGTTAAAATAATAAATCTATAAGTCCCCACCAGGTCTGGGGTGGTTTGACACATAAGTGACATTTCAGTCCAATTCATGGCTTTCTGCTAAACCTAAGTTACAGGGTTATTCAAGTATTAAATGAAGTAAATCGTCCAATCGTCTGTATGGAACTCCATCGGTCAAAAATCCACGCATGCTCAGAATTAAGTCGATGCATGCTTGGAAGCATTGAACTTCATTGTTTTCGGTTAGTCGTAGTATTGTACGTCACCGCATTTGGACACGATCGGATTTTTGACTGATGGTGTGTAGGCAAGACTGATCAAAGTCAGCTTCATCGGATATCCGGCAAAGAAATCCATCGGATTAGATTCCATCAGATATCCGATCGTGTGTACAGGGCTTAAGAGGATTACCTACAGCTAAGTTTTTTCTTTTTATACAGTAGGTAAAATAAGTATTGAACACGTCACCATTTTTCTAGTAAATACATCTCTGAAGGTGCTATTGACATGGAATGTTCACCACATATCGGTAACAACCCATGCAATCCATACAAGCAAAGAAACCAAAACACATAAGTTCAGAAATCAAGTTATGTGTAATAAAATGGAGTTACACAGGGAAAAAGTATTGAACACGCCAACTGAAATGTATTTTATACTTCATACAAAATCCTTTATTGGTAATACCAGCTTCAAGATGCCTCCTATATGAAGAAACTAGTCACATGCATTGCTCAGGTGTGATTGTGGCCCATGAACTCTGGGGCATATCCACAAAAAGCCGGCGCAACTTAAAAAATCCCATTTAAGTTACACTGCCTTAAAATTTCTACCTAAGTGCCCGATCCACAAAGCACTTGCCTAGAAATTTCAGGCTGTGTAACTTAAATCCGGCCGGCGTAAGGCGTTCCTCTTCATCAGGGGGCGATTCCCATTTAAATTAGGCGCGCTCCCGCGCCGGCCGTACTGTGCATGCGCAAAGTTACGTTACGCCGAGTTTTGTGGATCGCGCCGGGTAAAAAAAAGTTGCGTCGGGAAAAAAAATAAATAAAAAAAATTGACAGCGTCGCTCGGCATGCATTGCTGAGAGGGAGAACTCCATGCCAATTTTCAAATAAAAAACCGGCATGGGTTCCCCCCCAGGAGCATACCAGGCCCTTAGGTCTGGTATGGGTTGTAAGGTGACCCCCCCTACGGTAGGTACCCACGTGGGTAGGCACCCACCACGTGGGTACCTACCGGAGCATGATGGGACGGTGAGGCCTATATAAATCGGATGCAAGCCGCGCTTCCATAATTGAAGCGAGAAGAGGCGTCGGGTCAACATCGGAAGAAGGGAGAAGAAGAGAAGAGAAGAAGATGACGTCACAGAAGACCGTGCTGGCTGCCTGCTAGTAATTGAGCTAACACACGAAGATAGCAGGCAGCCAGCGCTGAAGGAGAAGGCACCGGACAGCTGGAGAAGAACCGGGGTGCGCCGAGTCAACAGCGGAGAGCGGCGAAGATAGAAGAAGACCCCCGGAGAGCGGAGAAGACCCCCCCGGAGAGCGGAGAAGACCCCCGGAGAGCGGAAGAAGAAGCCCCCCCTGGTATTAGAGCTAAAGAAGACGGGGGCCTCCGGAGCAGACTAATAAATGATTTTAAAAACCCTTGTGTCGTGTTTTTAATAACTATCACTTTGCCTCCAGGTGAATGGGTAGGGGTACAATGTACCCCATATCCATTCACTTAGGGTGGGGGGCCGGTATCTGGGGGCCCCTTATTTGAGGGGACTCCCAGATTCCGATAAGCCCCCACCCGCAGACCCCGACAACCAACGGTCAGGGTTGTCGGGAAGAGGTCCTGTCCTCATCAACATGGGGACAGGGTGCTCTGGGGTGGGGGGGCCCGCAGTGCGCCCCCCTGCCCCAGAGCACCCAACCCCCCCATGTTGAGGGCATGCGGCCTGGTACGGCTCAGGAGGGGGGGGGGCGCTCGCTCGTCCCCACTCCCATTCCTGGCCGGCCGGGTAGCGTGCTTTGGATACGGGTCTGGTATGGATTGTAGGGGGACCCCCTACGTCAATTTTTTGGCGTAGGGGGGGTCTCCTTACAACCCATATCAGACCTAAGGGCCTGGTATGCTCCTGGGGGGGAACCCATGCCGGTTTTGATTTTACAAATTGCCGTGGAGTTCTCCCTCAGGAATGCATACGAAATGCCAATGCTAGAATCCAAGTTGGATCCCCGTCACCTCTGACGCGCTCGCTTGAATGTGCTTTTACATGGTGTTACTAACTTTACACTTTGTAAAAGCAGCCCTAATTTTACACTTGCAAACTAAAACTTACGGCGAAAAAACGAAGCTGAAAAGCTTTGTGGATCGCCGTAAGTGCTAATTTGCATACCCGAAGCGGCATTTCGACTCGAAATGCCCCCAGCGGCGGATGCGGTACTGCATCCTAAGATCTGACAGTGTAAGTCCCTTACACATGTCGGATCTTCTGCCTAACTTTGGAAAACTGATTCTGTGGATCAGTTCCAAAGTTAAAACCAGGGATACGACGGCGTACGCCGGCGTATCCCTTTTGAGGATCTGGCCCTCTGATCCTTATGCCGCGTACACACCATCACTTTATGTGATGAAAAAAAACTACACTTTCTGTGAAGTAAAAAATGACGTTTTTGAAACTTCAATTTTCAAAGACGAAGTTGCCTACACACCATCGTTTTCTCACAATGATCTTGCAAAGTGAGGTTACGTTCCACCACGTTTTCCATTGAAGCTTGCTTCATAAGTAGCTTCTGGGCATGCGTGGATGAAAAAACGTCTTAGAAAACGAAGTTTTTTGCTACACACGGTCAATTTCTGTGAAGTAAAAAGTGCACTTTTGAAAAACGACACATAAAATTGAAGCATGCTTCAATTTTTTTTGGTCGTTTTTTACAAGACATAAAACAACGTTTTCCCCCACACACAGTCAATTAAAGTGACGTTTTTAAAAACTTCATTTTTTTTCATCACATAAAGTGATGGTGTGTACGGGGCATCAGTTATTTTCTTTGAAACCAATTGAGAGTTTCCTTGGCTTTGAGTCTGGGATCATTGTCTTGCTGAAAGGTCCATCCTCGTTTCATCTTTATCATCCTGGTAGAAAGCAGCGGATTTTTTATCAAGAATGTCTTAGTACATTTTTCCATTTATCCTTACTGCAACAATATGAAGTTTCCCAGTACCATATGCTGAAAAACAGTACCTAACCATGATGTTATCACCTCCACACCTCACTGTTGGTATGGTGTTTTTTGGAGTGGTGTGCAGTGCCATGTGATCTCCAAACATGGTGTCAGGAGCATCTAGTGCTCCTGTTGCTCATTCCAGCATCCAGTGTTTTGGCTATGGCACTTTCCTTGTCTGTCTGTCCACCTGCAGGCTGATTAATGTAATCAGTCTCTGGGTGGAAGCCAAGCCTGTTATAAGACAGCTAACTAATTTGGATGCTTGTGATAGAGAGAGATACATGTGTTGTTCCTGATCAAGCTCCCTGTCTGTCTGCCCTGATTTGCTAGTCTGGATTTCCCTGTGTATGACTTTGGACCAGATTATTGGACTATTACTTGAACCCATCCTGCCTTTTACCTGGACTGTCATAGAACCATGTTATCTGTCTGTTAACCGCAAGTATCTATTTGCCTTGCTCAGTTTGCATCTGGCGTGGTGGCCAGGCACTACAGCATTGTGTATAAGTCCTGGGGGCAACCGAGTGCCAGTAGGCCTGCTTGCCATATGGGAAAGGGGGCTGCTATAGGTGAAGAAACACAGTAGCCAGCTATAGTGTCTGACCACCTGCGTTAGGGTAGACGTGACACATGGTGTGTCATATGGCATCCAAAGAGTTCAATTTTAGGCCCATCTGACCAGACTATATTGTCCCAGTATTTAACAGGCTTGTCTAAATGTTATGCAGCAAACTTTAAACAAACTTCAACATGCTTTTCCTTCAGCAATGGAGTCTTGCATGGTGAGTACAGGCCATGGCGGTTGAGTGCATTACTTATTGTTTTCTCCACACTTTCTTATTGTACCTGCTAATTCCAGGTCTTTCTGAAGCTCTCCACAAATGGTCCTGGGCTCTTGGACAGCTCTTCTGATAATTTTTTCCACTTCTCTGACAGGAATCTTGCGAGGAGCACCTGGTTGTGAGTGGTTTATGGTGAAATTATATTCTTTCCACTTTTGTATTATTGCCCCAACAGTGCTCACTGGAACTTGCCATCAGTAACAATAGGGTTGCAAAGGTCTTGTGAGAGCTTTTTGCTTTTACCCATCATGAGATGTTTCTTGTATGGCACCTTGGTAATGAATGAATGAATGAATGAATGAAAAACTTATATAGCGCGGCACATGCAAACTGAATCGCCTCTGGGCGCTGGTTGTTTGTGTCTCATGCCATCAGAAAAGCAGGGTTTTGATCTGCCTTCTGAAAGACAGGTGGTTTTGCTCCAACCGAATGCTGGTTGGTAAAGCATTCCAAAGCCTGGGGCCCTGGAAAGCAAACCTTCTTTCTCCTTTGGACTTGTATTTGGTTTTTGGAACCTTGACCAGATTTTGGTCGGTGGATCGCAGCATGCGGTTGCAATTGTGCGGTTTGATCTTGTCGCATAGATATCTTGGAGCCTTCCCATGGATGCACTTATGTGTCAGGCAGAGTGCTTTGAATGCAATTCTGTCTTTCACTGGCAACCAGTGAAGGGATCTCAGTGAAGGTGAGATTGATTCCCAAGATTTTTTCCCAGTCACCAGTCTAGCGGCCGTATTCTGTACGACTTGAAGACGAGCGATTTGGTACTTGGGGAGCCCGAGGTAAAGGGCATTTGCATAGTCCAGTCTGGAATTCACAATTGTTCCCACCACGACTGCTACGTCTTCTTTGGGGATAAATGGAATAAGTCTACGTAGTAGGCGCATCAAATGGTGCGCCCCGCTGACTACTGACCCTATTTGTGCGTCCATTGTCATGAAGGTGTCAAACGTGACTCCTAGACTTTTGACTTTGGAGCTAGGGGAGATGATTTGTCCCAGAATGGGCGATGGTGTCCAGTTTGTTGCCAGTTGACTCTTCCGACTGGCATCAAACATAAAGAGTTCTGTTTTCGCGCTATTGAGTTTAAGATAACTCTTAGTCATCCAGTTTTCTATTGAAGAGAGACATTTCTCTAATCTGAGATGATGATCCTTTTTGTGGCAGATGCGAAAATACAGCTGCGTGTCGTCTGCATAAGAGTGATAGAGTAGTTCTTGGCTACTGATAATATCAAAGAGAGGACGAAGATAGATATTAAATGAGATACCTTTTAATAGGCTATCAGTTGAGACTGAACCAGCTTATATTCATTTGCACTGACAAGGGGCAGGATTGCTTTCTAAATACTGATAGATTAAGTATTGCTGACTTGCAGGGCTTTTACTTCAGTAATCCTGGAAATACCGATAAAATGTGGCCATTGTCCTTATTACACTAGGCCAACATGCGCCATGTAATCTTAACCAATACCAATTGATACACTAAAAAGAAGAATGGTTGTATGATGCAAACTGCTTGGTTGCCACATGAGAAGGTATCTCCAATGAGTGTGCTCCTAGCTCTGAGCTAAATGTGTGCTGGCTATAACTGGTAAACCATTATGAAATGTAGCACTCTTCTCTCTGGCTCAACTAGAAACATGACTTCTTGTTATGCATTGTTTCTCTTCCGCAGCAAAGTTTCTCTGGAGTTCTATCAAATCATTACACAAATGTTTCAAAACCTCACAGGGCCCCTTTGTGCGAGATATTGTATATTGCATTTGTCAAATCTTTGCCTTTCCAAAGGACCCTGAAAAGCTCTAAAACATAAGTGGGATGCTTTGTTGTATTTCTTTACATATTGTCATTATTCTGAAGAAGGCAGAATAGTAAAGGGAAGTAAGCAGAGAGCACTGGATGGCAAGTGTGACAGAACAACTTGAGACTCGAAGAGACAAAAGGAGTGCACAAAGAGCATCAGAAACAGAGAATATATGACAATTGACAAAATAATTGGATGAGAAGGTTGTCAAAATATTTGTTGTAGAAAACTGTTTTCCATCTCTTTCTATTCATGTTCACTGAGACCTTTGCTTAGCACAACTCTATTGCATTGATGAAACTGATGTAGCAATTTAAACAAATAGTAAAATAAATAGTTACTTCTATTTTATACCTTGAATCAGGTCTTGCCAGCTGTGAATGCTACCCAAGGCAACCATTTTTGCAATCCGCCATAGTAAATTTAGTGCACACACAGGCAGTCAGCTCAGTGATTCCGGGGTTGTTAAATGTGTAGACTCAGCAGTATTAGGCAGGTGCAGTGGGCAACAGTTCTGTTCTCAGGGACACTAAATGTGCACTTTTAAGAGGCTACATGTCACTGAGAAGTGACAGGGTCAGTGTCAGGGAGCTCAGTAATGGTAGTGTGTGGTTTTACCAGGTTCAGGTTACTGAGCTGAAATGAGGATAGAGTCCCCCTACCTTCTCTCCAGGAGTTCTGGTAAGGCAACCACTTCAATTGGCCATTATTAAAGGGTCAAAACTTAAAATCATGTGTAGCAAGGTGCTGGTAATCGGCTCCTTTAGGAAAAGAAAAAGGACTCCTGAGCCTGTTAATGAACTACAGGTTCCCATCATGTCTGACTGCTATGTCTTTATGGATGTTATGTATTCTTCACTGATTGGGCAGCATAGGGTCATGGAGGAGGAGACGCTGCTGAAGGAGATTGTGTGAGATGTTGTTCCACTGTTGGTAATGGTATTACCTTGGTGCTAGAAAATAATACAGTTCCCAGAGGGCCATAGCACGAAGAGAGGAGTGAAGAGACTGCCCGGGAAGGTTTGAGGCTGTTGATGCCAGTATGGGTTACCAACATCAGGGGTAACATGCTTCGCTGACCAGGGCCTCTGTCAGCAGTGTAGTCTGGCTAGCAGCATCCCCAGAAAGCAAGAGAGACCATTGCCACGTCCATCGCCCATCCACTCCAGCTCATACCATAGGATGCAATCATTATTGCTGGTCTCCAGCTGCAGCACCTGCATTTCTGTGCAGGTTCGTCTGTGTCAAAACCATTGATCCATGATGAGCCCCTCCACCAGCAGAATCAAAGACTGAACTGCAGGACATGTGAGAGGATTCTTAACCCAATGTACACACTGTTGGGCAGGAACTGAGTCTTTTAATTGCCCATCATATCCATATCCTTTCCCTCTCTAAGCTAGTGTTCAACACCGGTAGCACACTATAGTATTGTCCCAATACTCAGGAACTGACTTTACTTTGGATCCTTTCTCACTTATTATTACTGTTGTTCTTCTCCTTTAAACAATCACTACACTACACACCTGTGACAAAATGTACTTTAAACTGAACGCAGTTGGTAACTTTATCTTTCACCAGTAATGTACCACCGTAAAGGGCCCTGACGATAGTCGGCAGAAGAATCCATCTAGAGTCTGTCCCTCTTATCTACCTAAATTTTGCATAACTTTAACCATCTACAAATTATTTGAGGCTGTTTGGCCTAAAGAAATTCCTGCAGGCAGTCTTGAACCTAACATGGTCACCCTAGTGTACTACTGAGCTGTATAGCTCCAGGAGTTTAGATTTGTCCACTGTTTGAGCTGCCCCTTTTGCACTTTTGGTGATCATGTTACTATTTAAGCTGACTTGGGTATTAAGGGCCAGATTCAGGTACAATTGCGCCCGTGTAACGTAAGCCATTTACGTTACACCGCCGCAAGTTTTCAGTTTTAGTGCCCGATCCACAAAGCACTTACCTGGAAACTTGCGGCGGTGTATCGTAAACACGTCCGGTGCAAGGCGGCCCAATTCAAATGGGGCGGGTACCATTTAAATTAGGCGCGCTTCCCCGCCGGACGTAGTGCGCATGCTCCGTTCGCGTATTTCCCGACGTGCTTTGCGCGCAATTACGACGCGCCGACGTGTTGAGAATTGCGACGTGAGTAACATACTTACGCCGGGAAAACAAAAAAATTCAAAAGCGACGTGGGAAAGACGGGCATACTTTAACATGGTGGAGTACTTTTACACCATGTTAATAGCAGCCCTATCTTTGCGACGGGAATCTAACACTTGCGCCGGGGTAACGACGGGAAAAACCTTTGTGGATCGCCGTAACTGCTAATTTGCATACCCGACGCTGGTTTACGACGCAAATTCCCCCCAGCGGCGGCCGCGGTACTGCATCCTAAGATCCGACAGTGTAAAACAATTACACCTGTCGGATCTTAGGGATATCTATGCGTAACTGGTTCTATGAATCAGTCGCATAGATACTCTGAGAGATACGACGGAGTATCTGAGATACTCCGTCGTATCTCCTTTGTGAATCTGTCCCATAGTGAGGAAGTAGGCCCTATTATCATCTCCTGTTATACATATGTGATTTTGTATAAACCTACCCTGTATAGTAAACAGTATATTACTTTATCTAATTCACTGTCCTTTGTTTATCCTCTGTTAGTTGTTTGCTAATATATGGTCAAGGCCGATACATTTGTAACTTTACTATATAAGGTCTTATTCTGCAACTGTATTTTGTCCACCTCCTTAAAACAGGGTCAGTGTTAAACCTTAAACTTTGGGAATTAACTGAGTGTGTCAGAGTGGTATAGATTCAACACAGCCAAGACCGGTGTTAGAGGACCCATTGAACTGGTGGCTCCTGAGAGGCCGTGCACTACATGTGGGGGCTTATCTGGGATTCCTCTGATTCACAGGGAACACAAGTATATAACAAGTCAATAGACTGTACTATGGATACAACAGCTGCTACTCAGTGGTGCATGCACGGAGGAGAATGAGTGCCCAGAGTCCCATGTACTGATAGAAATCCCTGGGGCTGTCTGGACTGAAGAGAAAATTGGCCAAGCTATAGTAGCTCTAGTTCCTGGGCAGAAAGGTTTCCTTGTAGAACTCTAAACTGTTCAGCATAGGACTCATACTGTGGTGCTCCTGGAATAGAGGGATGGGATCCCAGCAAACATTAGTGGGCCTAGCCTGCAACTGAATAAACAAATGGAAGTCTGTGTAATACAGATGAAGCTACTGAATGAAAGTCGTAGGGAATCAAGCTCAGGTATGCTGTCCAGTGGCCTTCCCCCATACATTGCTTTAGTTATTGTTTCAGCAGAATTTTTTTACAGCTCTGGAAGGCTTTATGATTAGATGTAACCAAGCCATCACTATTAACTCTGGAGTGGAAGCTGAGATTGTTCTCCTGGACACAGCCTGTGCTAAAAGGGAAGGATGAGTTTGAGACCTGGATGGAGCAGGTTTTTTAGGCTCTTAAAGATTGGGATGCCCCCGAGCCACAAGAGAATCAATGCATCACCGAGAGCTTGAGAGTGGTTGCCATCTGAGCTATTAGGAATTGAAAATGTTTACAGAGGACATGTACAGAGTATGACTATTTAGTCATGTTACAGGAAAAATCTGGGCATACTGAGAAGGCCTCGGATTTTATTTATCACCTTTCAGCATCAAGATGATCTGTTTTCTAAATACATTAGCCAGTTGATCAAACAAAGAGGATAGGGTCTACAGCCTAGGACCAGGCCAGGACCACGCCAGGATAAAACAAATCTTAAGGGGCACCTTGCACTCTGATCCAGTGTGGTTAAAGACCTCTGAGGTTGTTCAGCCACTAATGTAACCTGAACTCATCTCAATAGTATGTAAAGAAGAGGCTCTGCTAGAGGAGAAAGGTCAGGAATTTAGTACAAAGCTCATGTCTAGGTATAAGAAGGAGAAAGCAAGGGGCATGTGTGGAGGCTCCCAAGCTTTGTCTCACTCCTGCTGGCTTCACCTAGGCACAGCCATCAGAGCACTTAGCCCGCCACCATATTTAGCAACCTAGACCACTGTGGAGCAGTGCAGATGCTCCATGTCTGGGGCACAGCACTGAGGGACTTATCACAGCAGCTGCGAACTTGGAAAAAGATGGCAAGCATGACTTCCCACGGCGGAGGAGATGCCGTTATCAGCCCAAGCAAGGATCCTGCTCTGGCCACTCCAGGGAAAAGTCAGCTGCTGGGCCACATGTGAGTACTCCACACTTCCAGGCACCCTCCCGGCCTCCAAGGAGTCTCTTGATGACTTATTGCTTTCTCCTATGGAAGATCCTCCATCTGGGGCACAGATGAGCTATTCCACCCTGCTTACGCAATTATTGCTTGATTGCAGCCAAGCATAAACACCTACTAGAATTAGGGCTGATATTAAAGTGGATTTGCAAAACTTGGATATAGAGGCCATCAAACTGAAACTTTTCTTGACGGTAAACTGGGCTAATCAGAAAATGGCCTACATTCAGGTTCTACAAGAGCAATTCGATTATGATTTGGCTAAAATAGATGAGGTGGAAAATCGTCAGATTCTTATTAAAACCGTTCTGACCGACACTTCAGAATTACATCTGGAGCTACGCAGGGTCCATTGGGTTTAACAACCCCCAAGTTGTGATGGCTTACCAAGGGATGTGGTGGTAAAACGAAAGTTGTTGTACAGACTGAAGTTTTTTACTTTTATGCATTCTATGCATGAAGGTAAAAAACCTTTAGTGTGCAGCTACCCCCTCAGCTCCCCTAATAGCTAAGCCCAATCTTGATCCAGCGATGTGCACAAGTCCCAAGGCTCTCCCGGGTCTCTCCCTCCTGACTGGCCAAGATGTAGCAGCAGGAGCTATTGGCTCCCACTGCTGTCAATCACAGCCAGTGAGGCAGAAGCAGGTGACAGGACTGAGCCACACTCCCTGTGTCTTATGGATGCAGAGAGCGAGCATGCATGAGTGCCCCCCACAACAACTGCTTGCTATGGGGGCATGCAGCAAGGGGGAGGGGCCAAGAAAGCACCGGTGGGGGACCCAAGAAGAGGAGGATCATGGATGCTCTGTGCAAAACCACTTCACAGAGCAGGTAAATATGACATGTTTGCTATTTTTTTTTTTTTATAAAAATGTTTCCTTTACAATCACTTTAACCACTTCAATACAGGACACTCCCCCCCCCTTATTGTACAGGATAATTTTCAGCTTTCAGCACTGTCACAGTTTTAAAGACAATTGCGTGGTCATACAACACTATACCCAAACTAAATTGTTATAATTTTCTTCCCACAAACAGAGGGTCACTGATGGGCACTGATAGGTGGCACTGATGGGCACTAATATATGGCACTGAAAGGCAGCACTGATGAGGAGGTACTGACAGACATTACTGATGGGCATCTGTGAAGGGCACTGACAGGCATTACTGATGGGCACTGATTGGCACTTTGATGGACTCTGATTGGCAATTTGGGTGGGCACTGACTGGCTGCTGATGGGTACTGATTATCATTAGGGTGTGCCGATAGGCTATCCCTCTCAGTGCAAACAAAGGAAAGCCAATTACTAGCACTTCCTAATTTACACTGTGATCAGCTGTGATTGTTTACAGCTGATCACGTGGTAAAGAGCCCCGTCACATCAGTGACACACCACCGATTGCCCCGCTGCATGCCCCCATGGCTTATCCTGCTGGACGTCATATGACATCCAGTCAGGATAACTGAACCATTTTCTGGCTGTCATTTTGCTATAGGCCTGGCGGGAAGTGCTTAAGGAAGCAGTAAGCAAGAGCATCTCTTGAGGTGACAATCCAACGGCATCCTGTACAAGTCTTTGCAAACTTATCCTCTACTACGATCTAAAGGAGAAGATGCTTTAAACCTTTTCTCACAACTATAACCAGCAAGTCTATCAAATAATGCTTGCCTTAAGTTTACTCATCAGAATAAGCTATATGCTTTTTTCTCTTTTATTTATGGGGAACAACTACTCATTCGGCTAGGCATTATCTCCCTGGAGCCTTCATCTTCACCAAACAAGGGGATCGCAGGGGCCTCCAAGCAACCACCACCACCTAGCCCTCCAACCCTGATCTGGCACAAAGCCAAAACCAAGTGATCTAGAGACTCATGGCCATCCTCATCAAGGGGGTCCAGACTGAATGCCTTTTAATGATCTGCTATTTGTCTCATTGAGTGACTTTTAATCAGCTTTTCCCTTCGGGACTTGCTTTGTCAATCTACTAGGGTTGCTGAGCACAGATGTGTGCGGTATTCGAAAGATGTTATTTCATCAAATTATTGTCCCTTTTACTTCTTTATGAACATTTAGCTTTCAGTTATTATAAGTTTAAAGAAGGCCTCTGGTTCTAGATAGTTTATCACTCCACGTGGGGGGGGGAGCATCCTGCCTGGACGTGTAGGTGTCCCAATCCTGGATCTCAATCCCCCCCTGATTCCTTCCCCCACCAAGGTGTGACTCTATATTTGTTTACCACTGCCAACTGATTATTTACAAAGGCTAGTAGGCAGGAGCAGTAGTCATGCTCCTCCACCTGCTCTTCAGTTAAGTGTTTGCTTTAAATCATGTCCCTTTAAGGCAGGGGTGTCAAACTCAATTTCATTGTGGGCTGCATCAGCATTATGATTGTCCTCCAAAGGGCCGGTTGTATCTGCAAGATTAGATGCCCAGCGCATCCCCTCCCCTTACATTAGATGTCAAGAGCCTCCCCACCATCAGAAGTTGAGTCCCCCACTCTCCTTTACATCACAGTGCATCCCCTTTCCTTATGCTGCTGCAGGGAAGATGCTGGATGCATTGCTTGAAAGCAGAAAGTAGTGGTCTGGAGGAGGACTAGAGGAGGACTGGAGCTCAACTGCAGCTGCAGGAGAAGTACAAGCGCCACATAAAATGGCCTGGAGGGCCGGATTCAGCCCCTGGGTCTTGTGTTTGACACCTGTGCCTTAAGGGAAGGACATCATTCAACAGATATCCAATGGCAGTGGGAGGCAGGACCACCACTACCCCATGGGGGTTGTGGGATTAGGTTGGGTGGGTTTCTCATATTTCTTTCTTTTAATGTACTTTACTTTAGCCTTCTCTTAGAATTACATGATCCGAAAGACTCTGCAGTCAATCACAGGTCTTCTCCTCCATATTGGTCAGACAAAATTCTCTTGAGGTGTTCCTAGGGGAAGTGGGTGAGTCGAAGTTTAACGTCTGTGCACTTCATTGTTCATAAATGTGTCTGGGGGCACTGATGTCACATCTCCTCTATGTATAGTTTCCCACAACACTCAGGGACTAAATTTCCCTGTCAAGAGGTACAACATTTTTATTTACTATGATTCCCAAAAAGGGGGTGTCCTCTTTCTTCAGCAAACACATTTAAATACAGTCCTTCATTCATGCAGCAGAAATACCCGGTCTTTGGTCTGGCCAATGCCGAGGACAAGACGAAAGTGGTAGCCATGTACTTTTCAAAAGGTGAAGAAGAAAGTCAAGGACCTGGAAGACCACTTCCTTCTGCTAAAGGGGGCAGTAGGGAACAGAATGTATACCTTTATTTCTTACTACACCCCTAACTGGGGCAAAGCCCGTTTCTTTCTTTCCATGGTTTCTAACTCCTCACATTGAGGAGGCATTTATAATGGGTTTACTCCAATATAGCACTCGATTTATATCTAGACAAATCCTGTCCAACAGGCCCCCTACTTAAACGGCCTTCTAAGCAGAGTTTGGGGCTTGTTAGACTTCTTCACTCCTATCAGCTGGTAGCTATTTGGAGGAAACTACACCAAATCTCTAGGGACTATACTAATTTCTCTTCTCCCCATGTGACCTATGCAAAGATAGATAATATTGTTGTGTCAGCTGTCGCTATCCCCCACATCACTAACGCTTACATTAGGCACTCGGTTTGGTCAGACTCATTGAGTCTCTACTTAATCATCCAGTGTGAAGCTCTGAAATTGATGAGGTGGATTAGGTTCTTCAATTACCACTAGTCGGATGGCTTCCCCGCTGATCTCAACCACCAACATTGTTAGCTTGCTATGGGATTTTGGGGACATTTCCGGGCTTAGGGTAAATATGTGTGTAAATCTATGACCCTAAATATTAATACTCAATTTTTGCTGGATGATCGCCTAAAATAATTTTTCGCCTTCACATGGAGTGATACTTCCATACCCTACCTGGGGGTCCACCTCGCTTCCAGCACGGACCTTTTAAATTATTTGAATGATCCTCTGATGTTTAAAAAGCTGGAAGCTGACATGCAACATTTGTCACAGTATAACATATCATGGTTGGGTAGGGTTAACACAATTAAGATGACACTAATTTACGTTATCTTTTTCAGTTCCCTCCCAATGTCTATCAAGCGACATCAGATAATTTGCTTTCAATCTAAATTAGTACTGTACATTTGGGTTGCCAAAGGGCATTGCCTAGCAAAATGTACATTTTATACTAAAACACGGGGGTAATAGGTTTACCTAACCTTCTTCTTTATTACCAGTCAGCTAAACTGGCCCAAATTTATATAGTATATTCACGTACAGCTAGCCCAGACTGTGTTCATGTAGAAAGACAAGTGATCCCTCATAATATGTTATATTATTTATTATGGTGTTCTCCTAAATGTAGATCCCCTGTATTGGCCCCCACTTTATCCAACTCAATAGCCTTCTGGGACAGACTTTGTCTGTGGCCAGGGCTAGTACACCCCCCCCCTCCCACACCCGTCCTCTGGCACATGTTTTTAATAACCCTCAATTTCCAATGAGGATGGGAATCAGATAAAAGCTGGATAAAGGTTTATATAGGATTGGGCACTCTTTCACCCCTAATGGACCGTGGTTTCCCTGAGCTTTTGTGGATAAAATTTGAAGATTCCTTCTATGGAGCACTTACATTTTTTACAGATTTTCCACTTCTTGTTCTCTCTTTGGGATGTTGAATCCACACCCCCTAGATCAGGGGTGCCCAACATTTTGAAGAGCGAGGGCCACTTAAGCAACTTGGTAACCAGTAGCGGGCCACATTGAGCGGAGCAAGCGGTCACGGCTACTCTATAGGTCATCCTATCCGTCCAGATGGAATGGGATGAATTCCCTTTTGTTTTTTGGATTGGAGGTAGGCGAGCGTAAACGGACATCTGTCGCTTTGTAGAGGTGAATTGAGGGTCCTATTTGGTTGGGCTGATCGTGTGAAAAGGGCCTAAGACTGCTTTCACCCTGATGTGCTGCGGTTTACCCACAACATGGGTGCAGCATAATGCACCTGTGTCTATCCTGCGGGTTAGCTTAACTTTGCCATAGACTAGCTGTAGAGAAAGCATCGGCTTATGGGGCTCTGCTCCGCAGCCGCTTTCTTCCTCTACCATCACCATTCACAACACTGATGCTGCAGTATGGCGGGTTGGCAACCTGCGATCTGGGCTTGTCAACCCACCATTCCAGAGCAGGAGGTCGCAGGCAACATCAGAGGGCTCCGCGGGCCACATGTGGCCCCTGGGCCACTGGTTGGCCACCCCTGCCCTAGATCTATGGCTTATGAATAATGGTATGCTCAAGATGCAGATCAGAAGAAGAGGGGATCTCCATTATTTATATATTGCTATTGGAGGGTCAGGACAAGGTTTCTTACATGGTGGAGTGGGAATAGTACTTGTCACAAGAATGGGACTTGGAAACATGGTGCAATGGTTTCTCTCACTCTTACAAGTGGATCATGAATGTTGTATGGATAGAAGCAAGTTTAAAAGCAATTAGGAGATGGTACCTGGTTCCTGTCCGGTCCATCAGACCGTTCTCATCGGTTTGAACGATCGTGTGTACGCGGCATTACAGTTTAATGGAAAAATATTAAAGGAAATCTAAACTGAAGAAATGTAGACGGCCACTGCGGATTTTTTTCTGAAAATACTTTATTTCTGTCTGTCAGGTTAATTCAATGGCTTCAAAACATTCTTAGTCATGGATCAAGAGTCCTGATTTAACTCTACTCATCTGCATGCTTGGGCCATGTTAACCTACAATTCAATAAAGCAGTTACAACACTTCTCTGGTGCTATGGCCCCTTTAAAATGGCCTGCACCGAATTAAAAAAATCCTTGAACAGTTTTGTTAGGAGATCTGACATGTGCACCAGGGTTTAGGTAAATCTTATTTTTGTCAATTTAAGAATTTGCCACTAAGGCTGCAACAGATTCAAAAATAATTATATATATATATATATATATATATATATATATATATATATATATATGCAACCAGTGGCAATCAAGACCAGGTCTGAGTTGGCTTACAGATAGATGCCAGTGCTTAGAGTGGGGTATTGTGTTCTGGGAAACTATCATAAATGTGATACCTTCCACCACAGGGATTCCTGGTTGCTATGAAGCCAGTGGCTGCCAGTGCCATAGAAACCAGTGAAGCATCCACAGGCCCATTCAGCTGCCAGCCAAAAGATTTTCTGGACAAGGTAAATTTAAACATAAGAGTGGGGGTGCCAGCAGCTGAATGAGGCAGGAATGGTTGTTAACATTGGTTGTTATGACTCTGTTGGCTGCATAGTCCACAGTGTCCTAGTAACTTATAAAGAAAGAGGCACACTAACAGTGGGTGGAGCCTGATGGGGAACTCTAAGTGCCGGTTCACACAGGGGCAACCCGACTTACAGCGCGACTTTGCAAGGCAACTTCAGCACGACTTCAGCACAACTTGGAGCAACTTAAAACGTGACTTAAAGTTGCCTCCAGGACAGGTGACTTTGGCTGTGGCCATTTACAGAATAAACAGCTCTGTGGGAGGGAGGGGTTTGCCTGAGTAAACTATTTTCTTTTCCTGTAAAATTGCTTCAGTTAAGACAGTGATCCAACTTTGGAGGCAACTTCCATTGAAATCAATGAGTACAAGTTGCCTACAAGTTGCCTAGAAGTCACCTTGAAGTAGTACAGGAACCTTTTCTGAAGTCGGAGCAACTTGAGTAGTGTACATTAAGACAGATCTCATTCACTTCCATGGAACTTCTCAAGTTGCACGACTTGGGGCGACACAAGTCGGATCCCAAGTCGCTCTAGTGTGAACCGGCACTAAGAGATTATTTCCCCATCAGGTCCACCTGCCTTGTGATTAAAAAAGGAAGTCTTTTGCTGTCAATCACAAGAGAGGTTGACCTGATGGAAAACTAGCCTCTGAGATTTCCATCAGGCTCTGCCCACCCAACAACAATCATATGTGTGATGGATACAGTAGCTGGAGAGGGAGGTTTGTAATGCTGAGCCTGTGAGCTGGAGGGAGGTTTGTAATGCTGAGCCTGTGAGCTGCACTGGGAACAGAGTGTCTGGTATGGACACTCCATCCCCTGTGCCTGCTGCCACCTGTGCCAAATATTTTTTTTCTTTCAATATGTTTTATTTTCAAAATAAACATACAAAAACTGCATTGGTCATTACAACGTTATACCAATATGTCAAGGACTAGACATTATAATATATTTTTTTAGAGGTGAGATCAATAATTCCTGATTAATTTAGGGAAGTAGTATGAAAATGCATATTATTTACTGTCTGACTTATTCTTCCGACGGCCACAAATATACAGGTAAGAGGTGGTTTACACGTAAAGAAGACTAAACACCATCTGGCTTATCAGTAAATTGATAACCATAATATTAACGACAAGTTATTTTTATGACGCACTTTACAGTTTTACAGACAGATTTTAAATCATTTGTTATGTGTGGACATTTTTGAAAAACTAGAATAAGGTAAAAGGCAGAACAGCTGGAAAATTGTTAACATTTAAAGAACCACCAGATAAATATTTCTTCCTCCAACCAAATTCTCCCATATGTTTTTATTTCTGTGTGGCTGTATCTCAGTCTAATAGACACCAAGCTAATTTCATGATAAGTTAAAGGTCAGTAACTTAAATCAATGAACAGCTTATGAGACTATAGCTAGAAATTTTGATTTCAGCTCTCAGGTCTGCATACATCCACTACCATGGTAAAGGGGATCTCACTCTCCCTATTAGATTTTTAGAATTGGCATCATGCAGAATTCTGATAAAAGGAAGGAAACTCTGGGCCAGATTCACGAATATCTGTGGCTGCGTAACGTATCCCCTTTACGTTACACTTCCGCAAGTTTTCAGCACAAGTGCCTGATTCACCAAGCACTTGCGTATAAACTTACGGCGGTGTAAGGTAAAGCCGTCCGGCGCAAGCCCGCCAAATTCAAATGGGGCGTGTACCATTTTAAAATTAGGCGCGTTCCCACGCTGAACGTTCTGCGCATGCTCCGTGTGAAAATTTCCCGACGTGCTTTGCGCGAAATTACGGCGCCCCGACGTATTCTTTGAACGGCGACGTGTGTTGCGTCGTTTCGTATTCCCAGACGTCTTACGCAAACAAAAAAAAATTAAATTTGACGCGGGAACGACGGCCATACTTTAACATGGCTGTTCTAAAGATAAGCCATGAAAAAGCAGGCCTAAGTTTGCGACGGGAAAAAACGACTAGCGACGACGTAAGAGATTGCGATGAACGTGCGTATCTTCGTGGATCGCCGTAATCAGCTAATTTGCATACCCGACCCTGGAAAACGACGCGAACTCCACTCAGCGGCCGCCGGAAAATTACACCTAGGATCCGACGGTGTACGAAGCCGTACGCCTGTCGGATCTTAGCCAAAAGCCGTTGTATCTTTTTTGTGAATTACAAATAAAGATATGACGCGGCAAATTTGAAAATACGCCGGATTATCAGTAGATACTCCGGCGTATTTCCTCTGTGAATCTGGCCCTCTGTAAGTGTCCAACCATTAGATTTTAGATTGAAGTTGACTGACTATATTATTTAGACTATGTTGATGATAAACTCTTTTAGCAACAGTGGAAATCAAGATAATACCTGTACATTAAACACTAATGCTAATACAATTTATAATAATAATAATAACATTTTAAGTATTTAAATGGAATCATTTTGCAGTTAAATACTAGTGAAAAATATGTAAATTCTTTAGTGATATATTGTATTAAGGCTTCATAACAATATAGTTTTCATCTCTTTTTTTTTTGGATGAAAATGATGACAGTTTGAGCCCATGCAAGTCAATAGCTGACTGATGAAAAGCACATCAAAAATAATAAAAAGCAGACAGAAATCTCCTGCGAGCACACCATAAAAGAACATCAGGATTTTTAAAGCGAGGAACCTGTAATGTAAGTCAAAAATCAGGTAATTGTGATAGAGGCCAGAGATACCGTATAAAAATGGCTAGATCTTAAAAAAGTGAATCTGGAAATGTAGGCAGAATTGCGTACATTTAGTTTCTACACACATAGGCACTTGTTTCAATGATTCACACTTGACATTTATACAGTCATATAGTCTATGTAAATGTTTTTGTTTTATGTTTTTAAGAGTAGTGTGTACGTTCATTTTCAGGCATTTGCCTGTGTTTTCCTGTAAGCAAAAGCAGTCGACAGTATTTAAAATCATCAAAAAATGTAGCAGAAAGTCATTTTTAGCATAACGGATGGATTTTTAAGGTAAGCTATAATGGTAAAGGGTCAAATGTATTTATTTTTTCTTCAACCACATGAGCTCTGGAAGGATTTACCCCCCTCCTTACCAGGCCATTTTTTGAGGTACGGCACTGTGTTACTTTTAACTGACAATTGCGCTGTCATGTGATGCTGTACTCAAATAAAATTTTTGTCCTTTTTTTCTCACATATAGAGCTTTCTTTTGGTGATATTTGATCACCTCTGTGTTTTTTATCTTTTGTGCTATAAATAAAAAACGACAGACAATTTTTACTTTCTGCTTTAAAACATACCCAATGAAACAAAATGTAAAAACTCTATTTTCTTCATCAATCTGGGCCAATATGTATTCTGCTACATATTTTTGGTAAAAAATCCCAATAAGCTTATATTTATTGGTTTGCGCAAAAGTTATAGCGTCTACAAACTATGAAATATTTTCATTTGTTTTACTAGTAATGGCAGTGACCAGGGACTAATAGCAGGACTGTGATATTGCAGCCGACAAATCGGACACCTAACTGACCCTTTTGACAATTTTAGGGACCAGAGACTCTAATGCAGTGTACACTTTACTAATGATGCATGGCAGAGAGGGGGTTAACATTAGGGCGATCAAAGGGTTAAATGCGTGCCTAGGTTGTGCTTACTAAATGTGGGGAGGTGCTTTGACTAGGTGAAGGCAAAGATCCTTGTTCCTGCTTTGCAGAAACACAGGATCAAAGCCTTCCCTCCTCGCAGAACAGCAAGCTGTCTTGCTTACATAGGCAGACTGCAGTTCTGCTTGTGTCCCAAACAAGTCCATCGGACCCATTGATTAGATCCTACTGTGTCCAATCACAGTGGGAGCGGGCAGGGCCCCCATCAGGGGGGTACCGGCATTACACCTGTAAGGGGCCCAGCTGCCCCGTCCATCCTTTTATTTATTTATTTTCGTTTGACCCCCCCACCTTTAGAAACTTGTGGCAGGGTGTGTAAGGGGCCCCAAAATTTGTGATGGCTGCCCTGGGAGCATGTTCGCCACTCACGCCCCAGACCCAGAAGTGCCAGATCAAGCACTACCACCCTGCCACAGTAAATGTATGTGGGGTAGTCGCTAAGTGGTTAAAGATGACTTTCAGGAATGGATATTGTTACATAGTTAGACAAAAGATAACTCCCATGGGGCTTTGTTGCAGCAATAGAAATCACACAATTACAAATTGGTGTATAAAAAATTGAAAAACTTTTATTGAACAACAGGTTTAAAAGTGGCTGGTCTAGACACGTCCTGATCTTATACCATTCCTACAATATACATTTAATGCAGGGATACGTGAAATTATTAAAATAAAAAATTGCATATCCACCAAGTCAACCCAATACGTTTCAACTTTTATAAAAAAAAGTGGAAGCAATCCTACATATATCAAATAAGCAAAAGAAATTACATAATGAAATTTATATAAACTTTACCAGATTGTACGTGATATTATTATTTTCATAAGACATTTAAAGCAAGTATAATGAGGGGCTTGAGGTCTGGGTTGGGCTGAGACCCATGTGGTCTGCACCACTGAGCCATTACCTATCGGTCTGGACATCCAGTCACGTACATCTCGTTGTAAGTGTATTATACTTGCTTTGAATGTCATATGAAAATAATAAAATCATATACAATCTGGTAAATTTATATACATTTTATTATACATTTTCTTTAGCTTTTTTGATATTTAGGATTTCTTCTACTTCCTTATCCCCTGCTAAAAACTTTATATAAGCTGAAACGCGTTGGGTTGACTTGGTGGATATTACATTTATTTTAATACTTTCACGTATCCCTGCAGTATATGTATATCATAGGAATTGTAAAAGATCAGGACGTGAAGTGTCTAGACCAGCCAATTTTAAACCCTGTTTAATAAACGGTTTTCTATTTTTTATACACCAACAGGGTCGCTACCAGGGGAGTACAGGCATTACACCTGTAAGGGGCCCAAATGTACCCAGGGGCCCGGCCCCTGTAATCATGTTGCGGCTTTGACATTATCGGCAGCACCCCAACCCCGGTTCTCAACTCGCTGCAGTAGTAGGAAGAGGTGAGATGACATGTTGTAATTTTCGACAGCACCCCCCCAGTTCTCAAACCGCTGCAGGAGAGGGAAGAGAAGGTGAGATGACACTTTGACATTTTCGCCAGCCACCCCTCGCCCCTCCCCCCCACGGTTCTCAATTTGCAGCAGGAGGATGAAGATGTGAGATGACAATGTCATTTTCAGCAGCACCAAGGACCCTCCCCCCCACCCTGGTTCTCAATGTGCGGCAAGAGGAGGAATAAGTGAGAGAACACTGTCATTTTTGCCAGCACCCCCCCCTCCCTGCAAGGGGACCCAACATTTCTGATGGCTGTCCTGTACACCAATTCGTAATTGTGTGATTTCTATTGCTGCAACAAAGTCTCATGGGAGATATATTTTGTCTAGTGTTTCAGGGATGGAGCAGCCTTCTTCCCATGATATAATCGCTACTTCCTGCTTTCATAGTTACATCATTCCAGATTGGACCAATGTAATTGGGCATATACCATAACTGCCTAATGTCCCAGGATGTTGTGCCATGTTGCTGCCCTGCTGCTTACTGAACACAGGAGGTCATATGTTTGGAACAGAAGCCATTCTCTCACTGAATTCAAAGAGTTCTCTGACTAGGTGAAGATTGTAATATCACTTCCCTTCCTCCCCACCTAATCCTTTCAGGGAACCATTTGCATTTAGTGAGAAAATGCAAAGCATTCTCTGAATGACACCCATCCTGGGCAGAAGACCCCCTGTGTTCAGTAAGCAGGAGGGCAGCCACTCGTCACAGGACACAGAGGCTCATGGAGATCATTGTACAATGCTGGACCGATGTAACTATGTAAAAAAAAATCCATAACTGGAATTCATGTTTAGTTTTATTAACTATTTTGTATTGTATACATTATTGCTTTACAAAAAAAAGGCTGAATTCATAACAAAGGATTCCCAGAGCAATGCAGGTTATCTGAAGAGAAAGTACAGCAGAATATGCAAAGTTTGTCTGCCTGAAACCGCAAACAGAGTCATGGATTAAGGAAGAAGTGTCTTTTGACATCTGTCCAGCCCAGCATGTCTAAAAATATACCAGTGTGTTGTTATCAGTGCATTCACTGGATTCTGCTGTTGCTGTAGGACAATAGAAACCACATAATCTTGCCATTTTAGGCGTTTTCACACCTGAAATAAAATATACTATAACATGAAGCTGTTGCAAAAAAAAAGTTTTTATATCTGTATTAAAGAATGGCTGAATTTAAAGTCCACACTGCCATTATTCAGCCTAATACAGCAAAGAACTACTGTCATATATCAACTATGACTTTTATAGGCAAATTTTTAAGGAAAATTTGGGAAAGATTGCTCTTTGCTGAGCTTCCATACTTATCTGTCTTTTTTACATGAATACAGATTTAAAAAGTATTGTTATTAATCTGTTGCAGGAGAAACTTGTGTAAATTACCATTTGCTGGTTCAGTTGGTATTACAAAATCCAAAAATTCGAAATTCTGAAACTTCGAAGTTCGGAAAATTTGAAAATCCGAAAAAAATAAAATAACTAACTAATAATAACTAACTATTATCAGAAATAATGAATGCCACAACTAAACGAATGGGACATAACAAATTAATAATAATAATCATATTAAAAGGTTTCATTATTATTATTTCTAATTATTAATTTGTCACATTCCATTCATTTAGATGCAGCATTTGTTATTTTGGATAATTCATAACTTCGAATAAATTTGTTACGTTCACTAACAGCCAAATTTGAAAGGAAATTCCAATACCTATAATTTAATAGTTAGTAATAGTTATTATTATTAGTTAGTTATTATATCGGGTTTTCAAAATTTAGCATTTTCGGATTTTCGCTCTTACTGACGTTGTTTCGAATTTTTGGATTTTCATTCTTATTTTTGGATTTTTGAATTTTAGGATTTATGGATTTTGCGATTTTTAAAGAATGACTGGACCTAAAATCCACACTACCATGATTTCAGCTGCTTCAGCCTAATACAGCAAAGAACTACTGCCATATATAAACTATGACTTTTATCGGCTTATTTTTATGGAAAATTTAGGAAGGATTGCTCCTTGATGAGCTTCCATACTTATCTGTCTTTTTTACCCGAATACAGATTTTTAAAGTATTGGTATTAATGTGTTGTAGGAGAAACTTGTAAACGTGTAAATTAGAATTTGCTTTCCATTATTGTTTAGGTGGTACACTGGAATCACTTTGCATGTAGTTGGTTCAGTTGGTATTAAATATGTGCTCTGCCGAAAAATTTGTTTGTTTTCGTTTTCGTCTAATTCGTCTCTTTAATTTTTTTCATTTTTTGAGTCATTCATTATGATCAAAATTCGCTATTTCAAATGAATTAGTAAATTTGGAAAAAATTGAATTTGTTGTGTTCCATTCATTTGTTATTTCAATAATTCGGAAAAATCCAAAATCCATAATTATTAATTTGTTACGTTCTATTCATTTAGATGCGGCAACATGTAAAAGGTAATTTCAATACCTATAATTTAATAGTTAGTAATAGTTATTATTAGTTAGTAATTATGTTGGATTTTTGGAATTCAGAATTTTCAAATTTTCGTTCTTATCTTCTGATTTTCGTTCTTTTGAATTTCTGCTGCTCTCCCCCTCCGCACTCCGTGTCCCCCTCCGTTCTGATGCTGTCCCCCTCCACGCTTGGTGTCACCCTCCGTTCTGCTGCTCTCCCCCTTCGCGCTCCACTCTGTGCTGCTGCTCTCCTCCTCTGCGCTCGGTGTAACCCTCCGTTCTTCTGATGTCCCCCTCTGCGCTCTGTGTCCCCGTCCATGCTGCTGCTCTCCCCCTCCATGCTCGTTGTCACCCTCCGTTCTTCTGCTCTCCCCCTCCGCTCACCGTGTCCCCCTCCGTTCTTCTGCTGTCCCCCTCCGCGCTTTGTGTCCCCCTCCATATCCTCCTCCGTCCCCTCTGTCCTCTATCTGTCAGGAGAGCTAAACCTGGCTCCTACCTTTTCCGAATGAACATGATGGCTGCCCTGATCAAACCTGTGTTTACGATGCTTCATTTTATGAATGGAGAGGAGCCTCTGTCTCCTGTCCATTCATTTTCAGTGCAGCTGAGGCTGAGGCTGCTGAGAAAGGGACTGGGGAATCTGTGGCCTCAGTCCCTTTCTCTGTCTCAAAGGGGAGATGTCAGGGGTCTGTTAGGATCCATGATATCTCACCAAAGTCCCCCAACAGGGCTAAAAAAAATGCAATAAATAATAAAAAAATAATAATAAAAATTAAAATAAAAAAACACACCGACACCAAAAAAAGTATCGGTAATCGGTATCGGCGAGTACTTGAAAAAAAGTATTGGTACTTGTACTCGGATTTAAAAAAGTGGTATTGGGACAACCCTAGTTGTGAGTCAAACACTGAAGAAGACACTGAAGTTAGCCATACCTCCCAACTTTTTTGAAATGGGAATGAGGCACACCTATCAGCAAAAGTATGCAGGCATAGGACACACCTTTTGTCACGCCCCCTTAAAAGAGAATTGTACAAAAAAGATGGGTTAAACCCACAAGTGCTTTTTTTACACCTACTGTTCCTTTATATTGGCTTTTGGAATTTACAAATGCAGCAATTTAGAAATCAGATGGAAGGTTTAGTGCTGGAAAACACTTTTTGATAGATAAATAGTGCATTTTATACACATCTATATTGATCAGGCCAAAATGAGGGACAAATGAGGGGAATGAGGGACAGAGGGACATTGTACCAAATCAGGGACAGTCCCTCCAAATCAGGGACAGTTGGGAGCTATGAAGTTAGCCTTATCCCCTATATTCCTGTATGAATGTCATAATTGTCTCTCCTCTTCCAATGGCCTAAGTGCTCTACAGACTTTTTTAGACATGAGGACACCCATTCTGCACACACTATGATTGAGAAAACTCAGCACTGAGAGATGTATCCAGCTGCAAGAGAGTTTTAGAAAAAAAAAAAGAAACTGTGCTCTGCCAATATAGGGGAGGGAATGCACGATAGCAAGGTGGGAGCCTGCTGAAAATCACCCAGACATAGGAAGTGAAGACAACGAAAATTCACTTTGAGTGAATGTAGCTTTAATCACGTTAACGCCTGTACCCAGCTGTTATTTCATCTTTAGACTGTATGTTTTTGTTGCCACATGGAAACATAGCATTGTGATTTATTTCATTATCACACCTTGTTTTGTGCTAGAACAGATTGTTATCATTATGTACATTTACTGCTTTATGTGTAATAGAAAGTATTAATTCCTGTAATTACCACTAATTAAACTTCATCGAGCGTGGTTATTTATAAACCAATGTGAATGATTTCTTTTGAACTAATAACTTACAAAGACAGACATTAATACGGCTGAAATTGACATAGACATTGAGATGTAACAATATACGTTGTATATTGAAAACAAAATAATATATATTTTAGTCATGAGTTTTGTTTTAAAGGCAGTTCTTTCAATTTAAAATAAATAAATAAAGTTTGTTTAAAGTCAACAGAAGGCTTCTGAAGACTGGTGCAGTGAGTGGAAGTTCACCCACTACCAGAAGGTCATGCGAGACCACCCAGTTGTGTGACAATAGCAAATTAATATTTGCTATTGTCACACTGATCCTCCTCCCAGCCAATCAGGAAGTGGGTCCTAAGACGTCCGGGAATACGAAACGCCGTAACGCATGTCGCAGTTCAAAAAAAACGTTGGGGCGCCGTAATTTCACGCAAAGCAGGTCGGGAAATTTTAACGCGGAGCATGCGCAGAACGTTCAGCGCGGTAACGCGCCTAATTTAAATGGTGCCCGCCCCATTTGAATTAGGCGGGCTTGCGCCGAGCGGATTTACGTTACACCGCCGCAAGTTTACAGGTAAGAGCTTTGTGAATCAGGCACTTACGCTGTAAACCTGCGGCGGTGTAACGTAAATCAGATACCTTACGCCGCGGGGGAGCAACGCAAATGTACCTGAATATGGCCCATAGTGTTCAATAAAAAAATGTAAAAGATCGAATTTCTTCATAAATTTAGGCCAATATGTACTCGGTTACATATTTTTGCAAAAAAATCCCACTAAGTGTATATTGATTGCTTTGTGCAAATGTTATAGTGTCTACAAACTGTGGGATATATTTATGGATTTTTTTTTCTCATAGACATTTCCCATAGACACACTCCTAAACCTTGTGGACAGCCTTCCCAGAAGAGTTGAAGCTGTTGTAGCTGCAAAGGGTGAGCCAACACAATATTGAAACCTATGGACTAATGCTGGGCATACACTATATGAAAAATCGGGCAACCCCATTTTTGAAAAATGAACATTCGACCGTGAGCGCAAACAATAGTGCTATCATGTAATGACCGATAAATCGTTCAGTGGACATAAATGAATGCATTTTTTTTTTTGCATATACCTAATGCGGACAGGAAACACATTAACCTTTCAATTTATCGTTTGTTCGCCAGAAAATTTCCAAACTTGTCTCGTCCCAACGATTATCGATTTTCTGCCCATTAACTGGCCAAAAAACGAACAAACTGTCTAAATGATCGAATTTTGGCCTATTTTTCGTATAGTGTACAGGTATGGCCAGCATTCGATTGGGATGCCAATAAAGTTCATGTGTGTGTAAAAGCAGACATTCCAATACTTTTAGTATAATAGTGTATCTATGTCTCTGTCCTTTAACATCACTAACGTGAATTGGATGGTTATGTAGATGGTATGGAAAGTATTTCAGCACTGGTAAAGTGGCAAAACCAGTGAAACCCCCCAGAGTTGGTCATTTTTTGGACATAGGAGACCTATAGCCTTTTGATAAAAATATGTGTTATTTAAAAAATAGATATTGTTCAGCCAGGTTTAATCCGGTAGCATTACAGTTAAAATCTGCTTTTGATAACATAATATATATTTTTCAAACTGAATTTATAATATAAAAAAGAAGCTCAATGTTATTTACTTTAGAAGTCCTGTTGAGATGAAGATCCCTGAAAATGTACCATTACAGAATCATTTTTATGAAAGAATATGAAAGTGTTTTGTAATAAAGTTTATGTGTTCTGCACCATTACTATTCTTTTCTCATTGTTAAAGTAAATGGAAAATAGATGCATTTATGACCCTAAAATTGCTAAATATACCTGAGACTCTTTAATAAAACAAGTATCTTAAATAGTGTTTTGTTAGGTTACACTAAATACTTACAGAGTGCGACATACAGCTTTTATTTATTTCAAGAATGATATTTAACCTCATATAACAGATACGTGAAATAGCAAATGCAACTAGAGTTCAAGAGTTTAATTGAATTTCCGTAAATCACATCGCAGTACATAACATTGAACATAACACGGCAACATACTTAAAAGGGTGAACTGTTATTCCCCAGAACCTATAGCAGCACCAAATAATCAGAACAGTAATAGGTCATGGTGAGAATGTAACAGATAAACCTCTTTCCAATGTAGTTTGCACAGATAATTCATCAGGAACCAAAGCCCTTGCTGGTAACATTATGTCCTCAGACCTGAAAGATATAGTTCTAGGCCCAGATTCACAAAGCACTTACGCCGACGTATAACAAGTTACGCCGACGTAAGTGAAAATGTGCGCCGTCGTATCTGTGCGCCAGACCCACAAACAGATATGCGCCTAAAACCAGGCTACACCCCGCCGATATAGCTTGCTTACGCTTGCGTATGGTGGGCGCACATTTAGGCTTTGTGCATGGTGCCGCTCCCATTGATTAGCCATTCAAACATGCAAATGAGGGAAATACGGTGATTCACGAATGTACGTGCGCCCGACGCAGGCTACGCAAGGTGCACGTAAGTTGTACGTCCGGCGTAAAGTTATTCCCCATAAAGGAGGTGCAACCCAGCAGCAGACATGCAAAGGTCTGCACCAGGGAACACAAGCCGGCGTATTTCACGTTGGACGTGTGTCTGGCTGGACGTAGGTTACGTTCACGCCGTACACAGTGATCCGACGTATTTTAGGCAGTTGTTCCAACGTGGTTGTGAGCAGGTGCAGGAGGATGTGTCCACATCACGGCGCATGCGCAGTTCGTGATACGAATCTGTCTGGCGCTCGGCCCATCATTTGCATGGGGTCACGCCTCATTTGCATGGGTCACGCCCACTTCCACCTACGCCGGCGTACGCCTTCGAGACCCACGCCACGCTGGCGCAGCGTTGGGAGCACTGGCTTGCTGAATTTCATGCTTGCCTCTCTGCGCTGCGTTGGTGTAGCGTACAGTGGTTATTCTACGGCGGCGTAATGTGCGCCATGCTCTCTGTGAATCTGGGCCCTAGTGTCCACCAGAACATGTGCCCCAGCAGCCACCAGGTCCCAGGAATGAGCCTGCACCTAAGCTGGCGGGAGGATATTTATCTCCTTCGTAAGCATATCTCAGTGCCTCAGCATTTTGACCCACCTAACCTGCTATCCCTTTCTCCTCCAGATCCTGCTCTGTCATATTCATCTTGGTGTCAGTACATACTGTATATTAGTTAGGTCATTTAGGTAGGTTTGCTCATGTTTTAGTGATTCATTTCCACTAGTTGGGTACACTTTTATATTGGTTCACTGGGTTTTTGTATACTTTGCTGTATTTAGTGTTGGTATTGATTGATGAGTGAATGCTGATTGTAACTTATACTGTTTTCCTAATAAATCACATTCATTTCACTTAGTTTTACGTCTGATGTTCTTGGTACAGATCCACATATCTGGTCGCATCTGCTCAGCAGGATACCAGCACTTGGCGTCTTAACAGCATGTCTCAGAAAAAAAGTCTACTTTGCAATCCCTGTGGAGTGTCAAATTATCAGTTTTTTACTGTTCATATTGTTAAATACTGAATTGTGCCACCAGGATGCTCTGCCCAAGTGCCAATCAGAGGTTTCATCCTATACATCCTAGCTTTTTAAAGTTTAAAGCTAAATTTCAACAGCTATAGAAGCCAAACGCTCATGTAGCTCTACATTTATTATACAGGCCTCATAATTTAAAGTCCAGAGCTACTAGCCAGGCCTTAAGAGTTACTCGTCACTGGTTGCTCCACCCACCTCTACCTTGCACGCCCCTGGATCTGCCTCTAAACATGCCCTAGTAAATTATCTCAAGACACTGTTAAAAGTTTTATGCAGAATTAGGTTACAAAAATAAATATTAACAGCAACAACTTTAACAATATTAACATACATCTTTTCACATTTACACTAGGGTTGCTCGGGGGGACCGGATCCATTTGGGGTACTGTGATGGGTGCTGCCGCCACGCATGCCCCCTCGGCTCCCGGTGCTGATGTCCTCGGGTGGCTCATGGTTTTTGGCAATGTATTGTTCAATGCACACATACATGTAAGTCACTTTGTCTTAGATGGTTCCTGGGGGGGATCACCATTCCTCCCTCAATTTCATTTAGTCAATTATTTCATTACAGATCCCCTACATATCTGCTCCTGAAGAGCGGCTTAAAGCCGTGAAACGCGTTGAGCTACCAACACTACCATGTAATTAATTACACACCTATCAAGATATGTGTTTTCATCTATCATCCCCTACATTGATAAGGAATAGAAAGACTGTAGACTGTGCAGATAGTATCCTTCATATCATTTTCATCTAGCATGAATTTTGGTGGACCCCTAAATTTTACCAAGTGATTAATGTCCTTAAACATGTTATTACCAGTTTATAAATTGGCACCATAGGATTGGTGCATTTCTCTGTATGAAGTCATACTGATGAAGTCACGTGATGTGACGAACACGCGTCGGGACTAGAGCACTGATTGGTTGCAGCATCCGACGGACGGCAGACGAGCGCGGCGCTCGTGGATGTTTTGACCGTTCCAAGTCTGCTCCATGTGAGTTTTTAAATGTTTTTTTATGTATTTTAAATAAACCACCTGTATCCCTCCTTCTCTTGTCCCTGTCTCCACCATCTCCGAGTAAGCGGTTGGTGCCACTGACACTGAAGGGAGGAATTTCTGTGGCAGAGAGTAGCTAGGACTGGAACAAGTCCGGCACCCGTGGAGATAGGTACCTTGTCTTATCACACTGCATCTGAGGGAGGATTTTCTGTGGCTAGGACTGTAACGAGTTTGGCGCTCGTGGGGATAGGTACCCTGTCCTATTACACTGTGTAAGTGTACATCTACTTACCTAGATAGAGGCTCCCTGGTGGTGACAGGACTATACCATAATGTCTTTGCTTGTATTTTCCACATGCACGGCCCAAGATTGAGACCCACCAGACTCATCCATTCACATCCCAGGAAAACATCCATCCACTGAGAGGTTGAATCAACATTTGCTGTTCTGGCTTTATGTGATAGATCTGAGGTAAGCTGCTAGGATCACAAACGGTGTGGGCTGCACGTGTTTTGGATTCGCTGCTCTACGTATTTTCACTGACCTGGCTCTGGAACCCTCACTTTAGACTATTCACCTACCTACTTACCTATTTGTTTCACCTGGATTCCTGGTTTTCCTTTTTTACGTGAAATTGGGACTGACACTGAACATTCATTGAATTGTATATGCATTTTGTTTTTTTGCTTATGAATTTGCACCTTTTATGTATTCACTCACTTAGTCACAAGTGTGTAGGTTTTATTTCCCACTGTGTTTGTACATTACACTTCTTCATCCCTTTTCCCCCCGGGCCTATCTGTGCCCCCCTCCCTTTACCCCTTCTCACCACACTCCCTCCACTAGCCCCTCCTCCTGCTACTATTGTTTGTTTCAGTAGCAGTTCCTTACAGCGCAGACATCATATATGTATTTTATGATTTAACATATCTTTAACATGTTTTTTCTTTCAATCTTCTTTTATTGTTTTTTTTTTAGCAAAGCAAGAGTATACAGAAACCTAGGAGGCATTCCTCTGGTTTAAATCAGTCAATACATAAGTAACAGTATTATCTTCATAACAATTCCTTTGGAAAAAATAGAAACAAGAAGTAAAGGGGAAGTGGATCTCTTTTGGGGGAAGAAAAGAGGCTCCTAATATGTTACATTATCTCTCTTCCTATACTTGTTCCTTCCATGCTACCCCAAATCTACTTTGTTGGACCGCTCCCCTAATACCATTTTGCCCTCCTTCCCTTTTGCCACCTGTCCGACGGGAAATCCATATCCCGTCGGGCTTGGGGCAACTAGTCTGTTCCTCCTGCCTTACCTCCCCTGTACCCCCCCCCCCAACTAAACAAACAAGCCCCAAAAAAAAAAAAAAAAAAAAAAAAAGGAGAGAGAAAAAAAAAAAAAAAAAAAAAAAAAAACTCATTATTCCTCCCCCCAACAGGTCCCCCCGCGTCCACCCCTCCCTCAATCCGCATCCATCAAGGCCTTTCCCTCCTCCGAATATCTAAATATGTTCCACTCTGCCCATGTTTCTAAATATACCCTCCGTTTTTGCCTAGAGGTCCAAACCAGATCCTCCATTCTGTTCAGATTTTCAACTCTATTAAGCCACATCCTTATAGTTGGAGGGGATGTCTGCTTCCATGTCCCTGGTATGCATGCTCGGGCAGCATTTAAAAGGTGGCAGGTCATTGTTCTCTTATATCGTCTTGCTGACATCTCTGTATCTTGCAACAGATAAAAAGACCATTCGTCTGGTAGCTGCGTCCCACTAAATCTCTGTGTTATTTCCCGGACCCTACCCCAATAGTTTAAAATCTTAGGGCAGGCCCAGAAAATATGCATTAGGGTTCCTCCCCTCTTCCCACACCTCCAGCATCTATCTACCATGTCTGGATAGCACTTGTTCAATACCTCCGGTGTCCGGTACCACTGTGACAGGACTTTATAGTTCATCTCTTGTGTCTTTACACACATAGATGTTTCAAAAATATTCCGAATTATTTTGATCTTTTGTTCATCTGTAAAAAGTCTCCCCAGTTCACGCTCCCATTTATGGAAGAAGGGTATCTGAAATTCCTCTGTTGGGGTATTCAGTAACTCTCTAATTCTCGATAAAGGGTGCCGTAGGGCCCCTCCCCCGCTGCAGTACCTCTCAAACCTTGTCAAAGTTCGCCCGTAACTAATTGGGGATTTCAAGGTGTTAAAATAATGTTGTAATTGTAAAGACCGCCAAAAATCGAGTTGATAGGGTAGCTCACCCGATATCATCTCCTGTCGAGTAGTCCAGGCCCCCTCCTTCAAGAAGTGCGAAGCCTGGAACCACCCCTGCTCTATTAATTTACTAAATGGTCCTTTCATCCAGCCTGGTTTAAACTGTGGGTTTCCCAAGATTGGGAAAAGTGGTGAATCATCCGTTGATAGTATCCCTCTAGCAAATAGCTTATGAGCCACCCGAAGGGTGGGACCTATCAACGGGTGTTTCTTGACATCATTTGGGAGCCCCTGGTAACACCATGCTGCCCTCTGCAGTATACAGTCGCACTGATCCTGCTCCAACCCTGGCCATAGCTTGTCCCCTACGTGTCTGCTCCAATCAACAAGTCGACATAATAACGCCGCCTGGTAATATCTATAGATGTCTGGGGCCGCTATTCCTCCATCCCGTTTGGCTAATGACATTATCCGAGCCTTAATTCTTGGGCGTTTATTCGCCCAAATAAATCTATTAATAAGGGACTGTGTTTGCTTAAAAAAGGATTTCGGTATTGCGACCGGGAGTGTCTGAAAGAGGTACAGATACTTGGGCAGCACACTCATTTTGACGATACTGGATCGCCCAAACCACGAATGGAACCCCCTCTGCCATCCATCCAGGAGGACCCGTATTTTAGACAGTAAAGGTACATAATTAAGTTTAAACACTTGTGTTAGATCCGCCGGGATGGATGTGCCCAAATACGTGAGGGAGGTATCTGACCATCTAAATCTGTACTTTAATTTCAATAACTTTAAATCTCTCCCTGGGATCGCCACTCCCATTGCCTCCGATTTATCATAGTTGATCTTAAAATTTGACCACTCTCCATACTCACTCAGTTCTTGTATTAGATTGGGGAGGGATTCCATTGGGCTAGTTAAACTAAACATCATGTCATCTGCGTATGCTGAACATTTGTACTCTGTACCTCTCAAAGACACCCCTTTAACACCGTTATTCAACCGTATTTTACTCAGAAGGGGCTCCACTGTCAGAGCAAATAATAACGGCGAGAGAGGACATCCCTGCCTTGTCCCATTAGAGAGTTTAAAGGGTGACGACAAAACTCCATTTACTCTAACCTGCGCCTCTGGATGTGTGTAGCTACTTGCAATCCATTGCAACATCTTTCTACCGAACCCCATGTGTCTCAGCACTGCAAACATAAATTGCCAATTTATCCGGTCGAATGCTTTTTCTGCATCCGTCCCTACAAAGACACATGGGGTTCGGGAAGCGCTAACCAGATGGATCAGGTTCATAGTCTTAACCGTGTTATCTCGGGCCTCCCGCTTCTGCACAAATCCCACCTGGTCTTTATGGACAAGTCCTGGTACATTATGTTGGACCCTCCCTGCTAGGATCTTAGCAAAGAGCTTCAAATCTTCGTTCAGCAAAGAGATCGGTCTGTAACTCCCCCTTTGGGAGGGATCCTTTCCTTCTTTAGGAATAACCACTATTACCGCTTTTAATGAGTCGGGGTGAAAAGTGCCCGATTCCCCTAAATCATTAAACATTTTTATCATATATGGGCCCAGCTCTGGTAAAAAGGCTCTATAATACTGGATGGTATATCCATCCGGCCCGGGTGCTTTCCCCCCTTTCCCCTTCTTCACTGCCTCCTGTAGTTCCTCTAATGTAATGGGTTTTTCCATCTCTTGGCTCATTTCTGGCGTTAAACTCTGGATGCCCGAGGAGGTTATATAGTTATCCATTCCCACCCGATCCTGTGAATTAGTTTGTAGGTTGTATAGGGAACTATAATATTCTCCAAAACTCCCTGCAATTTCTTTAGGTAACACCGTTTTCTCTCCACCTGTCCCCTGAATCATTGGAATGTAGGTCTTAATCTGTTGTTCCTTTAGTAAATTTGCCAGTTGTTTTCCACTTTTGTTCCCGAATTCGTAGTTCTGCCTTTTACCACTTTGTATGGCCCTTTTAGCTCTATATAAAAGTATTTCTGAAATCTGTCTACGAGCCGCCCGTAAGTCCCGTTCTAACTCTGGAGTGGGGTACTGTTTATGTCTTGTTTCCAGATCTACAATTTCTGTCATTAAGGTTGTTACCTTTAGTTCCCTTTCCCTCTTGATCCTTGCCCCATGCTTCATCAGGACCCCCTTATTACCGCCTTGTGGGCCTCCCAAACCACTCCCAGATTACAATCCGAGGTCTCATTAGTCTCAAAATACCACTTTATTTCCCTCCGTATCTCCTCTAAAATAGGTTCCACCTGCAGTAAACTCTCGTTCAATCTCCATTGTCCAGGCCCCAGGGACCGGGAGTCTGCTAACGCGTACCTCAAAGAAATTGGGGCGTGATCTGTCCACGTAATCTCCCCTATTCCAACCTCTTTTACCGAGTGTAACTGGTTGTGTGGAATAAAATAGTAATCTATGCGTGAATAACTCTTATGTGGGATAGAGTAATAGGAGTAGTCTCGTTCCCCGGGGTGCATCAATCTCCATACGTCTATTAATCTCGCCTGTTGTAACATATGTTGAATTTGTTTCCTAGTACCCCCCGTGACTGAGGATCCACCAGTTGATGTATCTACCTTTGGGTCTAATGGCATATTCAGGTCTCCTCCCATCAACAACTGACCTTCCCGAAAACCTGCCAGATCATCCAAGAACTTTTTCAAGAAACTATCTTGTTGTGTATTAGGGGAATAAAAGGTGGCCAGAGTAGTTACCATGCCTGCTATAGTCCCTTTCAACACTAAATACTTCCCCCCTGGGTCCACCAGTGATTCTGTAAATAACCACGGGGTGTTTTTTGAGATCAGGATAGAAACTCCTCCTCTTTTGGCCTCTGGGTTCGTCGCATGATACACCCATGGAAACGATCCACTTGCCAGATAGAACGGCCCTCCCGTTTTAAAATGGGTCTCTTGTATCAAGGCAATATTACTTCCCCTTTTTTTCAAGTCTTGTACCAAAATCTTCCTTTTTTCGGGTATATTTAAACCCTTGACATTTATTGATATCACAGCCAGGGAATCCATCTCCTAGTCAGTAAGGTACCCGTGGATACGGATCAAGTCACAACCTGGGAGTCCGCGGGGGGGACGAGGGGGGCGAGGGAAAGAAAAAAGAGAAAGTAAAAAGAGAGATAAAACAAAAAACAAAAAACCAAAAAAAAAAAAAAAAAAAAAAAAAAAAAGAAAAAAAAAAAAAAAAAAAACCCACCCCTTCCCTACTCTATTGATATCAACGAACGGCGAGGAGGAGATCATAAACCCCCCTCCCCTTCCTCCGGAGATATCTATAAGCCACTGCTTTTACACTCGCTATACCCTATGAGTGTTGACCTAGTAGGGGAACTTCACCCGCGCATTTCCCGGTGAGGGAACTCCCCTCACCCCCCCCCCCCCCCGCAGCTCCTTCCAACCACTGAAAAAAAAAAAACTAGTTGACCAAACTCCCCGAGGGATCAAAACTTGCTCCATAAAAAGAAGAGAGGAAAAAATAGATGGGAGCGGCCCTGGAGGAAGGAGAAAGGAAGAAAGAAAATAAAAAATCTTCCTTCCCTTCCCCATAAAAAAGAAAAAAGGAAAAAAGAGGGATGGCCCAACGGCCCCCCCCCCCGGCACCTAAAGTATTCACAAGTCAATCTTTGCCCTACAATGTCTCTCAAGTAACCCCCCCCCCAACCCCCTCCCAAAAAAATTGTTATTAAATCCCCACCCCCCTCCCCCCCCTTGGCTCCTTCCATCCTGAGCCTTGCTACCCCCTCCCGCTCAAACCCTGCGTTTCCTGTCAACTTCAACTGATACACTTTAAAATCTATCGTTGACAGGTATACAAAACCCTGCATTATCATACTTCCTACCTGACTAGATTGCTAGTATAATCAGGGGTCAATCGGGTTGATATTATGGAGGGGGAATCCAAGGTATGTTAAGTCTGTTTATACAATATATACAATATGTTTCCCCATTCTTCCCTTCCCTCCCTGGTCCCACCCTCCTCCCTCCCTGGTCATCGTCCTGTACCCACCCCCCCCACCCCCCCTAACAACTCCCCCCTTTAGTGTAACCCCAAAAATACTTGTGCTCTCCTTGTGCATTAATGACCAGTTTAACAAACTAAACTGGAAATTTAAAAAAAAAAAAAAAAAAAAAAAAAAAAAAAGGGAGGGAACCCTATCCATCTCTAAACCCTCTCTCACCCTCCCCCCTATGTATATTGTGTATTGTGCTAGATCCCTTATTCTGTCTTGTGTCTTCAATAATACCCAAGAAGAAACCCCCCCCCCCAAAAGAGGAACAAACCCAAAAAAGAAGAAAAAAAAGAAAAAAAAACCCATAAGAAAACCCATAAAAAAAACCCCCTTAAATTAACCCCTTACCCCACCCTCCCCCCCCCTTAGACCAGGACCGTAACACTAGTCTCAAAAAAAAAGAGAGAAGAAAGAAAGGAAGAGACCACCCGATACGTGGAAAAGCCCACTACCTGATATATTTATCCTAAGAATTTTTAGTAACAGGGGTAGCGTAGCATAACACTCTTTTGGCGTATCTATATACCCTCAAAAGGAGAAAGGCCATGGAGGGGCCCACTAACCCCATAACCAGAAATTCCAACCCCCCCGCCCCCCCTTCTGTGCACCCCCCTTACCCTCACCCCCCCTCCCCCCCACATCAATCATACCCAGCAAAAAAAAAACCCTATAAAACCCCCCCCCCCCACCCCCCCAAAAATCAGACGTATATATACCAATCTCATGCTAGGCAACATATATATAAACATAGCCAGGTTACACAAATTCTCCAGTCCCTTCCTTCAGGCTCTAAACCATACTCATATTTGTCCCTGTTTATCCTTTAGCCGCTATCCTTCAGCCGCTGTTAGTCCGCCATTATTCCCCCATCCGCTCCTCCCCCCCCCCCCCCCAAAAAAAAAGTCTCCAAAAACGAAAAAGAGCATCCCCAGAAGCAAACTCTTCCTAAAAAAAAAAAAAAAGGAAAAAAAAAAAAAAAAAAAATCAGAGTCTAATTCCTTTTAAAGTCCGTTGTTCTAGGATTCAACTGTACCCAATCAGGTACCTCAAATGGTTCAGTTTCCAGAAACGCAAATAAGCCTGTAAGGTCATCTCTTGAACGCAACCAGAATGAGGACTGTCCCTTCTTAATGAGGACTGATATGGGGAATCGCCATCTGTACGACCCCCCCCAGGCCTTTACCCGGTCAAGTACTGGGCGAAGTAGCCCTCTTCGGTGGAGAGTAGCATTAGATAAGTCTGGCAAAATTTTCACCGTTGCCCCGTGAAAGTCAATGGTCCCCACCTCCCATGCCCTCCGTAAAATTGCCTCCCTTTGTGAAAAATAATGTAATCGACATATAATATCCCTAGGGCGGTTAGTGTCTCTTGATTTGGGACCCAGGGCTCTATGCACTCTATCCATCACATAATTCACCGGGACCGGCTCCTTCATCAAACCCTGCAAAATATGATTAACAATGTCCTGCACAACCTCCTGATCTACTGGTTCTGGGACCCCCCGAATTCGTATATTGTTACGGCGGTTCCTGTCCTGGAGTTCCTCCAACTGTAATTGTAAGGAGACCGAGATGCCCCTCTGCATACTCCCCTCCCTCTCCAGTAGTCCCACCCGTTCTTCCAGTGCCTTCAACCCACTCTCCCCTGCTGATGTGCGGGTCTCTAAGCTCTGTATTTCATTCCGAACACCCTCAAAGTCCTTAGCGTGTGCCTCTTCTACTTTTGAAATCAGCTCTGTAATATCGGCCCTGGTGGGGAGAGCCTGAATCAGGGTTTTCAAAATATCCATTTCATTTTTTAGCACTCCAGCTTCCCGGCCTGGGGGGAGTGCTGTATCTCCTACCAGAGGTGCAGACAAACAGGGGCTTTGTGGTGCGGGTTGTAACGCGGACTGTAACGCCTCCACATCAGTTCTAGCAATCAACCCTTGTTGGGGTAACAACACACTGGAGCCACCGCTCACCTGCATCTTTCCGTCAGACAGTCCGCGCTTACCTTCAGAGAGGCGACCCCCTCCCTGTTTTGCGGAAAAATACTTCTGGATCTCCTGCTGCTCCGCGGGTCTGGGTGTATAAATTGGCGTTTGTGCTGCTGATGTTGCTGCTGCGTTGCGGGATGTCCGGCTCTCCCTCAGTCTGCCCTGGTGCATCCCTCACCCTCTCTCACTACCACAATCAGGGCTCACACTGGCACCGGCACCCCAATCACTGTGAGTGGCGCTTTAAATGTCCTGGGCGCACCTTCACTCTCTGCTGGCTCTGCTGGCTCTACTAGCATTCACCCAGGCCACGTCGGGGGTCCCGCAGCCCGTTCACTAGCTGACCTGACCCCCCGAACCGCCAGCTGGGCGTGCTCTCCTCTCTCCTCTCTCCCCACACGCGTCTCCCTCCACGTGCACGTCGGAGCTCCGGGCAGGTTGCCGATTCGCAGCACCTCGCTCCAACACCACTCCCAGGACGCGTCACCGCTACTACGAGGGTCTCCGGCTATGCTTCCCCAGCCGACTTGGTACACACAACGGGGGGGGGGATCAAGAAGCACGCTCGCGGAGTCAGGTCATCTCCACCACATCAGATGTTTCTCCTGGAGCTGCGGGAGGGAACGGGAGCTCACCACCTCACTCCCTCACTCAGCCATGCGCAGACCACACCCCCCCCCTTTAACATGTTTTTTATGTATTAATAAATGTTTTACCCTCCACCACCCCATTCATTTTGTCACCATGAGCTTCATTTAAAGTCCCACCTTCCTTGGTTGCATTTTGCTGCTATATGCAACTTTGCTTCGTTTTGTCAACATTAACATAAAGCATATCAGTACCCATCAGTGCAGCCTCATCAGTGACCACCAGTGCAGCTTTATCAGTGCCCATCAGTGCAGCCTATCAATGTCTGTCAGTGCAGCCTCTTCAGTGCCCATTAGTGTAGCCCCATCAGTGCAGCATGTCAGTGCCCACCAATACAGCATATCAGTGCCACCTTATCAGTGCAGCTTCATCAGTGCCCATCATTGTCACCTCTTCAGTGGCCATCAGTTCCACCTCATTAGTGGCCATCAGTGCAGCCTCATCAGTGCCCCTCCGTGCAGCCTATCAGTGCTGCCTTATCAGTGCAGCTTATTAGTGACACGTCATCAGTGGCCATCGGTGCCACCTCATCAGTGGCCATCAGTGCAGCCTCATCAGTGGCCATTAGTGCATCCTTATCAGTGCCCATCAGTGTAGCCTTATCAGTCCCCATCAATGCAGCCTAACAGTGCCCATCAGTGCATCCCTATTAGTGCAGCAATATACATGCCCATCAATGAAGCATATCAGTGCCACCTTATCAGTGTAGCTTATCAGTGCCCTTCATTGTCGCCTTATCAGTGGCCATCAGTGCCACCTTCCTCATCGATGGCCATCAGTGCAGCCTATCAGTGCCCAATGGTGAAGCCTATAAGTGCCCATTAGTGCAGCATATCCGTGTCCATCAGTGCAGCATATCAGTGCTGCCTGATCAGTGCTGCCCCATTACTGCAGCTTATTAGTACCACCTCATCAATGGCCATCAGTGCTGCCTCATCAGTGGCCATCAGTGCAGCCTCATCAGTGCCCAGAAGCGCAGCCTTATTAGTGCCAATCAATGCAGCCTATCAGTGCCCATCAGTATAGCCTTATCAGCTCCAATAAATGCAGCCTATCAGTGCCCATCAGTGCAGCCTTATAAGTGCCCATCAGTGCAGCATATCAGTGCTGCCCCATTAGTGCAGCTTATTAGTTCTGCCTCATCAGTGGCCATCAGTGCCACCTCATCATTGGCCATCATTGCAGCCTTATCATTCCCCATCAATGCAGCCAATCAGTGCCCATCAGTGCAGCATATACGTGCCCATCAGTGCAGAATATACGTGCCCATCAATGAAGCATATAAGTGCCGCCTTATCAGTGCACCTTATCAGTGCCCTTCATTGCCGCCTTATCAGTGGCCATCGGTGCCGCCTTATCATTGGCCATCAGTGCAGCCTCATCAGTGCCCATCAGTGCAGCCTATCAGTATCCATTAGTGCAGCATATCTGTGCCCATCAGTGCAGCTTATTAGTAGGGATGAGCCCGATGATCGAGTCGAACATAAATTTGACTCGAACATCGGGTGTTCGTCTGTTTGCCGAATAGCAAACAATTTGGGGTGTTCGCGGCAAATTTAATAGCCGTGGAACACCCTTTAAAAGTCTATGGGAGAAATCAAGAGTGCTAATTTTAAAGGTTAATATGCAAATTATTGTCATAAAAAGTGTTTGGAGACCTGGGTCCTGCCCCAGGGGACATGTATCAATGCAAAAAAGTTTAAAAAAATACAATTTTTTCTGGAGCAGTGATCTTAATAATGCTCAAAGGGGTTGTAAAGGTTTGTTTTTTATTTTCTAAATAGGTTCCTTTAAGCTAGTGCATTGTTGGTTTACTTACCTTTTCCTTCAATTTACCTTCTAAATGTTTTTTTTTCTTTGTCTGAATTTCTCACTTCCTGTTCCTCCTCAGTAACCTTCCCCCCATCATCCAAGCCGTTCTGGCTGGGGGTTAGTCAGCATGTTCACCCCCTCATTGCCACGGGGAAACTGCCAGAAACCCCTGTTGCATCAGAGGGGGCGGGGTCATCCACGCACATCCCGGGTGGCCCCACCCTCAGCTATTTAAGAGCTGTCATGGCGGGTCTCGCGTCATTCGGCGGGCTTCTCCCATGGAGGTGTAATCGATCGTGGAAGGATTACATCGCTGGATTTTTTTTATTTTTATTTAAGGACTTGTCCCAAGCTGTGTCTGTGTGTTTTTTACCATTTTTGACACTTTTTTGGGGTGAAATGGTAGGGGTACAATGTACCCCGTTATCAATTCAAATAGGGGGGCTGGGATCTGGGGGTCCTCTTTGTTAAAGGGGGCTTCCGGATTCCGAAAAGCCCCCTGCCCGCATACCCCCACAACCAGCGGGCAAGGGTTGTGGGGATAAGGCCCTTGTCCCCATCAACATGGGGACATCCTCCCCATGTGGAGGGCATGTGGCCTGGTACGGTTCACAAGGGGGGCGCTCTCTCGTTCCCCTCTTTTCCTGCAGCCTGCCAGGTTGCGTGTTTGGATAAGGGTCTGGTATGGATTTTGAGGGGGACCCCTACGCCATTTTTAAATAAAAAATTTACGCAGGGTTCCCCTTAATATCCATACCATACCTGAAGGGCCTGGTATGGAATTTGGGGGGACCCCCACGCAATTAGTTTTTTTTTATTTTGGTTCAGGGTTCCCCTTAATATTCATACCAGACCCAAAGGGCCTGGTAATAAACTGGGGGGGGGGGGCAATGCCGTTTTTTTTTTCAATTACTTTTATCTGTATTGCTGGGACCTGTCAATTCATTATAGCCGGTGTAGTTTTAAATTTCTTTTTTTCCCTTTAGAAATATCATTTTGTGCAGGGACTGTTCTAAACGCGGGGAAAATGTGCTACTTTGCAGGCATACTATAGACACCCCCAGGTACGAATTTTAAAGGAATATTTCACTTTTATTGTTTCACTTTAAGCATTATTAAAATCACTTCTCCCGAAAAAACTTTAGTTTTTAAAACTTTTTTTTGCATTGATACATGTCCCCTGTGGCAGGACCCAGGTCCCCAAACACTTTTTATGACAATAACTTGCATATTAACCTTTAAAATTAGCACTTTTGATTTTTCACGTTCGTGTCCCATAGACTTTAACGGTGTTCGCGTGTTCGAACACATTTTTTGCCTGTTCGCATGTTCTGTTGTGAACCGAACTGGGGGGTGTTTGGCTCATTCCTACTTACCGCCTCATCAGTGTCCATCAGTGCCGCCTCATCAGTGGCCATTAGTGCAGCCCCATCAGTGCCCAGAAGTGCAGTCTTATCAGTACCAATCAATGCAGCCTATCAGTGCCCATCAGTGCAGCCGCCTGATCAGTGCCCATCAGTGCAGCCTCATCAGTGCCCATCAGTGCAGCCTCATCAGTGCCCATCAATGCAGCCTATCACTGCATGGGTATCACAGGGAGGAATCCTGCTGTGACACAACTTGGATCTGAAAAGGCGGCGTCTGTTAAAATAAAGTCCCACCTCCTGGATCGACTATGATAGACAGCACACTGATTAAATTTCCCAACATTGGACCAGTGTGCTGTCTATCATAGGAGCCAGGCTAGGAAGGGGGACTTTGTTTGACAGTGGCTAGAGTTTCAGATCCAAGCTGTGTCACAGCAGTAGATCCTCTCTGTGTGTGATTCGGTCAGCTCCCCTCTCAAAACTTTCCTGGATGATCGCTTCTGACAAAAGCTGTATGGTCTTTTTACAGAGCATCATAGTGACCCAGGGGACAATTGCCTCCCTGCCTTCTGGCCCAGTATTCCCCTGCTCCACATCCCTCAGCTTATTTTCACTTGCCTAATGCGAGCAAGCGAGTGGAAATTTTGAAGGCTGTATAATTAAATATGTTTTTCTTTAATGCAATTAGTGTAATCAACTGAATGTTACTTGGTATCAACCTTCGCAGCCCAGAGGTGGCTGTATGAACCTTCATGATGTAGCCACTCCTGTAACTCCTGGAGCAGTCTGATGTTAATTGGATTGTATGACGCTTAACTTAAAGTGGAGGTTCACCCTCAAAAAAAATTCTGACATCACACGGAGTCGAGCCATCCTACCGGTGCCAGTGTTTTTTTTTTTCTCAGCACATACTTCGTTATGTGCGATTTTCACCTCACGGCAATCCAGCGGGAGTAGGCGTTCCCAAGCACTGCCTGTGATTGACAGGCTTCCAAACGGCGCATACTGCGCGTCACAGGTTGCCGAAAAAACCCGAACGTTGGTGCGGCTCTATACGGGGGGCCTGCACACCGACGTTCGGGTTCTGTCGGCAACCTGTGACGCGCAGTATGCGCCGTTCGGAAGTCTGTCAATCACAGGCAGTGCTTGGGAACGCCCACTCCCGCGGGATTGCCGTGAGGTGAAAATCGTGATAACGAGGTATGTGCTGAGAAAAAAAAAACACCGGCATTCTGTCGGTAGGATGGCGCGACTCCGTGTGATGTCAGATTTTTTTTAAAGGGTGAACTTCCACTTTAAGCAGGGTATACACATTCTTTATTTTTTTTGTTACCTTCGATTGGACAAAAAAAGAACTGACAGGTCCACGCTTCAACACTGCAATGCTGATGGAATGCTGCTTTTGAATGCTGATTTTCCAGCAAGACCATTCAACAGATGGCAGTCACTAGACCAACTTCTGTTGAACATAGAGCGGTACTGTCGCATACCTTGTGGCAGAGCCTGACATGTAGAGGAAGGCCTTTCTTACAGCCCCGGCTTTGAGATCACTGATGTTGCGGCAGTGTCCACGAGAGTGCAGCAAGGTATGAGTTCCTGTAAGATGTTCCATCAGCCACAGCAGTAGGCAGCAGGTGCATTGCCAGGAGCAGGTCAGAACACTGGAACAGCAGATGGTAGCAGACCCTGGACTGGGCAGACAGCAGGCTTTAGATGCTTGACAAGCAGCTAGCAGACAGCTGGTGTGGCAGGATTGGTAACACTCAGCAGGTGCATGTAGCATTCAAACAAGGTCAAGGCAAGCCAGGTCAATAACAAGAGTCAATACAGGAACAGATGCAGAGACATTGGTAATAGCTGCAGATCAGACAGCACTGGCTAATAGCACTGCTGCAGAATAAATAGTGTCATTGGTAGCAACATTAGTGACAGGCATCTGTGCACAGTTATGCATTGGCAAAGGAGCTTGCGCACCTGTGGACTCCTGAATGCTTCAGCTGAACTAGTTCTAGTGCCTTCATGACAGGTACACATGTACTGCTGAACCAGCTGACTTTTGGTTGGGCTTCAGGCTGCGCTTGTTGGCAAGCTGTGTGTCAGCGAATTCATTTTTTGAATACACTTTTAAATGGCAGAATTTTCATTGTGCACAGCAAATGGTTAATTTACAGTTAAAATTGTTTGTTTTAAAATAAGATTTATATTCACCCGCAAGTTGTTTGTTCTACATTAAAACTAAATTGACTTTTGACTTACTGATACTCTATTTAGCAGCTTTTTTTCCTTGGGACTTTGGGTCAAAATATTTCTCATGCAAATTTTTTATTTTGTTGATGTTTAAAGAATTTGCATTCCTTTATGATAAGTGAGTTAAGCAAATCATTGTTAGCATTCTGTTCATGAGTTTTCAAGGTGAGATAAATATGTCAGAAGGAGTTAAATTATTCAAGAATAATAGCATGGTCCTGACGGTTACTAATGAATCATACTGAATAATTATTGGTTCATGAATGATAATAGGAATTTGTGTTGAAAGCATTGTACGTTTAATTCTGAAATGGAGAACATCAGAAATATTTGAAAACAAACTTTTCCTGCTCTGCTATAGCCCCTCAAAAAATGGTAGGCAATAGATAGTAAAGATAAGGCTCAACTCTGATGTAAGGAGGTATACAATATCCAGTAATACAAGTATTGCCATATCAGTCAACATATCCACTGGGGCCTGAGGCCTAGAAGATTATTTTCCCATATACCCTCTAGCTGCACGCATTCTTAACCCATGTTATACTACAAAGAGTAAACTGATATAAATACCTCCTGATGATCTATGTTTATTTGAAGCATGCCATACTAGGAGTAGTGAGAATTTGTTATGAGCCTATCTATATTTTAGTCCAAGCCACGACCATACCTGAGTCTGCCAAAGTCTGGTTAAAATTTACATTGTAACACTTTACAATATTCTTTTTAATAATTCAAATTTTCCTCCTGTAAAGAACAAGAGAAGTATTCTGGGCTCTTTTGGTGGTATTTGATCACCTCTGCTTTTTTTATTTTTTGCGCGATAAACAAAAAAAAGAGCGACAATTGTGAAAAAAATATATATTTTTTTTACTTTTTGCTATAATACATATCCAATAAAAAAAGTATAAAAACTGTTTATTTTTTCATCTATTTAGACCAATATGTATTCTTCTACATATTTTTGGTAAAAAAATCCCAATAAACATATATTAATTGGTTGTACGCAAAATTTATAGCGTCTAACAAAGTAGGGGAAAGATTTAGGGATTTTTTTCATTGTTTTTACTAGTAATGGCTCCATGATTTTTAGTGGGACTGAATATTGCGGCGGACAAATCTGACCCTAAATTACACTTTTTGGTGACCAGTGACATCAATACAGTGATCAGTGCTATAAAAATACACTGATTACTGTATAAATAGAACTGGCAGGGAAGGGGTAACACTAGGAATCATCAAAGGGTTAAGTGTTCCCTGGGGAGATGTATTCTAACTGTCAGGGGGACGGACTAACTGGGAGTAGATATATATCGCTGTTCCTGATCACTAGGAACAGCTGATCTTTCTCTCCTCTTTCTCTCCTCTCCTGTCAGAACGAGGATCCACCTTATTTACATAGGCAGATCCCCGCTCTGCCTCTGTGAGGCAGGTGCATCAGCTCCCGAGCCACACCACGAGTGTTTGCCCTGTATCTGTTACACGAAACAACGTACAGGTACATCGTTTTGCGCCCTGCCGCAGTATATGTGTGGTGGGCAGTCTTTAACCACTTGAGCCCTAGTATGATTTGCCCTCTTAATGACCAGCCCATTTTTTGCAATACAGCTTTGCGTCGTTTTATCCGACAATTGTGCGGTGGTGCGAAGCTTTACCCAAACAAAATTGACATTCCTTAATTTATCAACAAATAGAGATTTATTTTGGTGGTATTTGATCACCTCTATGGTTTTAAGTTTTTGCGTTATAAACAAAAAAAGACTGACAATTTTGAAAAAAAATTTTTTTTTTACTTTCTACTATAATACATATCTAAAAGAAATATATAAAAAAACAAATGTATTCATCAGTTTAGGCCGATATATATTCTTCTACATATTTTTAGTAAAAAAAAAATCACAATATAGTGATTGGTTTGCACAAAAGATATCGCGTCTACAAACTATGGGACACTAGGGGGCAATCAAGGGGTTTGGTGTGTTCCCTAAGTGTGTTATAACTGTAGGGGGGATGGACTACCAGGGACATGACAGAGATCGCTATTCCTAATCACTGAAAAACAGAAATTCTCAGACATGTCATCAGGCAGAATAGGGAATCGCCTTGTTGACATAGGCAGTTCCCCATTCTAACTCTCTGTACACTGCAATCACGGGTCACCAGCGGACGTTGAGTCTGCCAGACCCGCAAGCACACTCTGCGGGGGGCGGCGGATGCACGTGACAGCTATCTCCAATGCAAAGATCAAAGTACACCTACGCTGGTTTGTGCAGAAGAGCCGACCTGCCGTAGTATAATGACGGTGGCTGTTCGACAAGCGGTTAAGTGGTTAATCACTCCAAGTTGTGTAACAAGATGGTGAATTGGCTGAATGATCAGACAGAGAGCAATTTTCCCTTGCAGTGTACTAAACACATTTAAAGTGAATCTATAAAGAAAATAAGGGTCAGAATGGCAAAGAGCATGCACACACTAATTACAAATACTGCACAGATATATACTATTCACAACAAGTTCTCTTTTTCTTTCAAGATGAAAGATCTTGGGCTGTCATCCTTTTCCATTCTTTACCACATGGTTAGTCACTAACATGGAGCAAGGTCAGGTTGAATAAATAAAGAAGCATTTACTTTGCATAGAAAATGGTTTCTTAGCCAAGTGAATAAAGTGAAGTCAAAATTCAAGTATGAGATTAACCTTGACCCCAGGCATAGTACTTGTGCGTGAATGTCTTTTAGAGGTTTATCGAAGAAACTATAGAAACAGGGGTGGGTGGAATAACAAAATAATAGCACATTCTCAAAGCCAATCCCTTTAGCTCATACTTCATCTGTATAAAGCAGACAGAAGCAGCATTCAGTTCAATAGAGGTTCCTGTGTTTTCTTGAACCAGATAGTGACTGCAGAATCAGACCAATGGAAGTTCAGTGTTTGTCCATTTTACCCAGAAGTATCTCTTCAGCTATGGATCAACATGGGTGAGGTTTCATATCATTGTAGGTTATGCCACTTACACATAACCGTTTTTCGGGATGTAAAAAATAAAAACATTTTAGTGGCGGAGATGCCCTTGTCCATTGGGATTTTACCTCCTCTGGCAATAAGGGATAACCACAGCCCAACTGCCCAATCGCTCTCAATGGGGGAGGGGCCTAGTTGGAAGGCTTGTCAGTCAGAACTGTCTCGACAATGACTCATGGAGGTAGTGAGGCTACTAGACCGACCCGTCCACTTCCTAGGCAAGGAAACGATGAGGGTGGCACGCTCCTTAGGATTGGGGGAGGGAGGGGAGGGTGACACAAGGGAATAGATACAGGGATGAAGAGTTGAAGGAAGTCAGTTTTTCTTCTTTATTTTTTGCTAATTGCATTTGTATACTCTCTCCTTATAGTACAAGGTGGCTGTTTTCTATACTATGTTACTTTGCACCAATGTAAACTGTACCTGTCAATTACTGAATTAAGAAAAACAAATAAAAATAAATGATAAAAAAAAAAAAAATACATTTTAATGTCATTAAAAACGACTGTGTGTGGGCTCCAGAGCATTTTCCACTAAGTAAAAAATGGGCATTAAAACGTTGTAGTTTTTAACATCGTAAAAAATGGTTGTGTGTGGGCTTTAACGACGTGAAAAAAAACGTGCATGCTCAGAAGCAAGTTATGAGAAGGGAGCGCTCGTTCTGGTAAAACTAGAGTTTGTAATGGAGATAGCACATTCATCATGCTGTAACAGACTGAAAGCGCGAATCGCCTATAGTTTCTGAGGGAGTAGCCTCATTCCTCAGGCCTGAAGGAGGCTACGCCCTCATAAACTAGTTGCAGTATTGTCAGGGAAATGTCCGTAGAAGAAGTACTGGCAATCTTGCCAGTAGAAGAAATGGGCGCCATAGGCACATCATGTGACAGGTGGATCCTCCTGCTGGCCTATTGATAGGGAAATGGCCATAGAAGAAGTACTGGCAATCTTGCCAGTAGAAGAAATGGGCGCCATAGGCACATCATGTTACAGGTGGATCCTCCTGCTGGCCTATAAAAGGCTGCCACTGTCTGATCCAAATTTCTGGATTGTCGTCAGCCTTCCTGAGTTCCTGAGCCTCTGTACTACTGCTGTTTGAATTTCCTGTTGTGACCCGGCTTGTTCCTGACCTGTCTGATCCGCTCTCCTGGTTTGACCCCCTGGCTTGCTTTACTGACTTTTTACCTTCTCCAGCACCTTATCCCGGCTTGTTTCACGGACTTTGCTTCAGTTATCTGTTCCTGCCTGTTTTCCTATACCAGACCTTTGGCTTGTCTCCGTTCCTGCAACCGGCATCTCCTGCCTGGATCCACAGTGTTTGATCCTCAGCCGGCTTCCACTGTTGCTCCTTGTGCACACCTTGCCAAGTGTTACCAAGGATTCCAAGAGACTGCAACCCAGCAGTGTTTCCTGTATTCTCCAGTATTCTTCAGGCACTCGCCAGCTCTTCTCTCCTGGATCCATCTGGCAACCTGTGCTTCTCTGGGCACTACACCCTCTGTACCCAACCTCAGAGGTGTACTGCACTCAGCTGCAAGGGGAGCCCTCTCTGCATTTCAGCCTCCAACCAGGTACGTGACAAGTATCCACAACAATTTGGACTCCCAGGATATAGGCAGAAGTACATTGTGGAGCAGCCAGTCAGCTTGGTGGATGAATGAGATCACGCTTCTTTTACACTGTTACAGGTGTGTTGTTTCACTGGAACCATGTGAGTGCATCTTAAACAATCTTTTTTACTGTGTCAAAATAAAAGGACACAGATACACTAAGGAAGCACTGTCCTTGTTTTTTTTCCCTTATTATCTTCCATTACAGAATCCAGCCCAGACCTTGTTGGTAATCTCTTGGGAGAGCAGCTGTACCTAGTAAACCTTACCCATGTAATGAATGATTAGGTTAAAGAGTGCAGGATTAGAACCCCTATTTTCTGTGATCAAAAATAATGAAAACTGTTATTTTCCATTGCTGTATTCATACACAGAAAGAGAAAGTCTCCTGCATGGGCTACAGAGAGCACTAAATACCTGGCATGAACTTTGGCTGTTCATGCTATTCTCAAATTTTGCCCTTTTGGCCCCCTGTTCGCGGGGAGCTGAGCATTATATATAGAAGCATTATTTCACCTGCTGCATCCCTGACAACCACTGCTGACACTATTACATTGCTTACATCAGCGTCTGTGTGAGAGGACGTGAGATTTGAGAGGACACCAGGGATGGAGCTCTCCTATTAATCCTTTTTGATCCTTCTCCTTAATCTTTTTCCGGGAGCCCTGAATACTTGAGCCACGTCATAGCCGTGACATCCCTAGCTAAGTCCCAGCTTCGTCTGCCCTGTCAGCTGTTCGTCCTGGCTTCCTGTCTTCCATGCCCTCCGTATACTGCTCGTAGGTGGGTTTGGAGGCTTTCACAGTTTCCCAATTTGTGGCTTCCGACATACAGCTCTTGGCTCCTGGCTCGTGTCAAAACCTGGCTATACAGCCGCTAATTTCCCCTGCACTCGGGACACGTGTTTTATTTGATTGGGGAACATAGCAATATCGGAAAACCCCTGGAGCAATCCCGACCGTTACCTGGCCCTTGGATCCTGGCTATATTTAGCTACACCTGGCTATACTGCAAGTATCTCTCCCCTCTCCCTTCCTTCCACGTGCATTGATTTGTGCACCGGACTCATACTGCCAGCACGCCTTCAAGAGTACAAGTGACCTCTACATTTCCCAAGTAAGCCTATAAAGTTTATACAGCTCACAAAGTATATACCTCCGTGTTGTTGTATGAAAATATTTCTCACTGCTGCTAGAGACAAAAGAAAAGTAGCTCAATAAACATGGGAAGGTGAAGAAAAGTTGGAGAAAAACATCAGAGTGTGCAGGCTAGCGTGAACTGTGAAACAGCGAGCCAGTGTGAGCCAGTGGGAGCTTATTAGTCTGTAAAGATGACACGTAGAGGCAAGAAGGATATGGGGAGTGTTGAGCATGTTTCTAATGAGTGTGAGGCAGGATTGTGGAATCAGCCTGATGACACTATGAGTAATGCTGCCTCAGAAAGTGATTTGCATGATACATCAGCTAAATCCTTTAATACACTTAATACTTCAAATAGCACAAATATAGAGAATGTAATCACGATGACAGATAAAATGAAGGCTATTAACATATGTAATAGCTCCGTAAATTCTCTATCCCTCAACGTAGAGGGAATGAAGGATGATTTAAGTATGATTAGACAAGATATGCATACCTTTAAAGAAAGACTGTCAGGTGCAGAGGAAAGAATAAGTGCTCTTGAAGACTTTATACAAACAGTTATAAAATCTGATAAAAATACACACAACAACTATCTTCACATGAATCCCGGTTGGAGGATTTGGAGAACCGTCTCCGATGGAACAATGTTAGGATAGTGGGTCTCCCTGGAAGGAAACGCACCAGTGGAATTTATAGAGAAATGGCTTCTAGATACTATGGGAGCTGAACACTTTACTTCTCTTTTTTCTGTGGAACGGGCGCACAGAGTTCCTGCTAGACCCCCGCCCTCAGGAGAGACTTCAAGAGCAAGAACTTTTATTTTGAAAATGCTGAATTATAAGGACAGAAATACTATATTGCAGAGAGACAGACAATTATCAGATATATGGGTGGGCGTTTTTTTTTTTTTCGGATTTCTCAGCAGCTCTACAGCACCAGAGGGCGGGATTTATGGAGGTGAAACGACGATTGAGGCAGATGGAGTTGTCCTACTCTATACTATTTCCAGCAAGGTTAAGAGTAAAGGTTCAAGATAATACACTTTTTTTTGCAACTCCGGACTTAGCGACTCAGTGGTTGGATAATTATATGCGGACAAATTAATGTTCAAAAGACACTTTTTTTTTTTTTTTTTTTCTCTGTTTTTTTTTTTCTTGCCCTTTTCTTGCCCTTGCCCCACTATTTTTGGGGAGGACCAAGTAGTGTTCCTGGGGTTAAGAAAGGAAGAGAAAACATGGCGAAAATGAGTTCAGGGAAAAGGGAAATGAAAGGGTCAAGGAGAGCACTGTCTTTTTTTAGGTTCTCGCTCATATAGCCCCTATGAATGTATATATGTTATGTTTGTGTTGGTTTGTGTTTGTCTTGTATGTTAGTCTATGTACACCTATTTTCAGATATTGGTTTACCTTCTTTCTTTCTTCTTCCTCTCCGTGTCCCCTTTCCCCTTATCCGTGTTTAGCCCCCTTATCTTCCTCCCTTGGAATTTTGGGGGTGAAAGGTGGTGGATGGATAAATCAGAAAAAAAAATGTATGGCACTCACTTGGGCTATATTGTTGGTTAAATTATATGTTAATGGTGTTTTATGCCCCATTTGAGTGACATGGAATGTTAGAGGTCTTGGTACCCCCTCTAAATGACAAGCAATCTTTACATCATTGAAGAGATTCTTGCCTTCAATAATCTGTCTGCAGGAAACCCATTTACTCCCTAATACTTTACATTACTTAAAGAGGGATCCGTTTAAGACACAATTTACTCTACATACACATCATACTCCAGAGGAGTCTCTATACTTATTTCTAATAAAATGGATTTCCAATGCAGACAGGTTGAAAAGGATAGTAAAGTCCGCTTTATCTTTTTGTATTGTACACTGGCTGGGCGATCATATGTATTGGCAAATATCTATATCCCGCCACTCTACTCTTCTGAAATATTGAAGGAATTTATTTGGTTTACATTAGATAAACCGGATAGCCCTTGGCTACTAATAGGGGACATTAACAACTTCATTGCCCCCAAAATGGATAAATTCCACATATCGGATACCCAATATCCACCAGGGAATATAGCTTTTGCTAGATATATGGTGGAGATGGGGTTGATATATTTCTGGAGACAGTGTAACCCTACAAGTAGGCAATTTTCATGTTTTTCAAGTACTTATACAACCCTATCCAGAATCGATCTGACTTTAGAAACTCATTCCCATCCCTATTACCATTTCTCTTTGAAATTAAATATGAAGCTAGAGGTGTATAAGACCATGTCCCCCTGGTTTTAGATTTTTCTTTTAGGATCAATATGGGGTGTAAGTTATGGAAGGCGAATCCATACTGGATGTCACTTTTATTCACAGAAGAAATTAAGTCAGAACTTATTGCCTTCTAGAGTGCTAATAAATCTTCAGTCTCACCTTTAATTTATTGGGATGCACTAAAAGCTTACCTTTGCGGTCTCCTCATTGCACAGATATAAAACAAAATAAAACAATTTAGGCAATGGGAAAAAACTCTAGTTGATAATATGTTGCAGCCTGAACTTTTATATGCAGCAAATCCCAATAAAAATACTCAAACGGTGTGGCTAGATAGTCAAGAACAATACGCAAAGGTGGCTGTAAAAAGGCAGATTTTTTTATTTATTTTTTTACAACATCCATATTTTTAAGAAGGAGAAGGGACAGGACACCTATTGGCCTCTATTGTAAAAGCTCAGTGGTCGTTATTGTATATTACTGAAATACAACCTCCCTTATATAAGAAGGTTGATACCGCTCCAGAGATCCTGGAGGTATTCCGGGAATTTTATTTTGATTTATATAAAAGTAGGCTATCCTAGGGGAATATGATAGGTTTATTTGAATCCATTAATTTACCAACGTTATTAGATGACGAGAGAGAGATTTTTTCAAGCGACCGCTAACACTGGAAGAGCTAAAACTTGCAGTAGCTAACCTACCCAACAACACAAGGAACTGATGGTCTTCCAGGAGAAACATACAACAATTATGGGGAAGTATTGCTACTTGAGTTGCTGGAAGTCTTTAACCACTTAAGACCCGGACCATTATGCAGGTAAAGGACCTGGCCAGTTTTTGCGATTCGACACTGCGTCGCTTTAACTGACAATCGCGCGGTCGTGCGACGTGGTTCCCAAACAAAATTTGTGTCCTTTTTTTCCCACAAATAGAGCTTTCTTTTGGTGGTATTTGATAATCTCTGCAGTTTTTATTTTTTGCTGCTTTTAACAAAAATAGAGCAACAATTTTTAAAAAAATTCAATATTTTTTACTTTTTGCTATAATAAATATCCCCAAAAATATATAAAAAAACATATGTTTTCCTCAGTTTAGGCCAATACGTATTCTTCTACATATTTTTGGTTAAAAAAATCGCAATAAGCTTTTATTGATTGGTTTGCCCAAAAGTTATAGCGTTTACAAAATAGGGGATAGTTTTATGGTATTTTTATTAATATTTTCTTTTTACTAGTAATGGCGGCGATCAGCGATTTTTTGACACTTTTGACACATTTTTGGGACCATTGTCATTTTCACAGCGAAAAGTGCTATAAAAATGCACTGATTACTGTGAAAATGACAATGGCAGTGAAGTGGCTAACCACTAGGGGGCACTAAGGGGTTAAGTGTGACCTAAGGGAGTGATTCTTACTGTAGGGGGCGTGGCTGTAGGCGTGACATCACTGATCGTCGTTCCCTATATCAGGGAAGAGACAATCAGTGTCACTGCCACACAGAAGAACGGGGAAGGTGTGTTTACACACACCTCTCCCCGTTCTTCAGCTCCTGTGACCGATCGCGGGACCCACGGCTGTGTCATTCTGCCGACGTATATCATCGGTAGGCGGTCCTTAAGTAGTTAACCATGCCATGGAGGTGGGCTTGTTGTCCCCCTCGATGAATGAAGCAGTGCTTATTGTGCTTCTGAAACCTGGTAAAGACCAAACCAGTCTCTATGCATACCGTCCAATCTCCTTGTTAACATCAGATATAAAATTATTAGCAAAATTATTAGTGACTAGACTGTCAAAGTATATCACAAAATTAATTCATCATGATCAGTCTGGATTCCTCCCTAACAGATCAGCAGCTAGCAATATTAGACGTTTATTCTTAAATTTACAACTTCCTGTAGATAATAGTGAAAATAGAGCCATTCTTTCATTGGATGTGGCTAAAGCATTCACTAGTATTGAGTGGGACTTCTCATAGAACTGTTTAAAGCGCTTTGGATTAGGGCCAAGATATATAAAATGAATACAACTGTTATAACTGTGCAAGGGTTGTCCCTTGTCTCCGCTCCTTTTTGCACTGGCTGTAGAACCCCTGGCTGAGGCTATCCATGGTTGTACAGATATAGTGGGGTTTCGGAGATATACAGGCGAAGAAAAAATAGCACTCTGCACAGACGATGCCCTCGTATTTCTAGGGGATACACATACTTCTTTGTCCACAGTTATCTCACTTATAGATACTTACGGAACATACTCAGGATTTAATATTAACTGGGACAAATCAGTAATATTGCCCATTCATCTGATACATTTGAATCTTCCACACCAGGCTCACCAAATTAAACAAGTTACAGCATTTAAATATCTATGAGTGATAAATACCCCAAATGTCAATGAATACATTGACAAGAATGTATTACCTCAAAAAATAAAACCTGGTGTAGATTCCCGTTGACTATGATAGGAAGAGCGAATTTGGTGAAGATGGTGTGGATGCCCCAATTGTTATATGTACTATATAACTGTACTGTTTGGTTGACATTAAAACTATTTAGGACTATACAGTAGATGCGGTTTTCATAGACTTTATATGGAAAAATGGGAAACCTAGAATTAGATTTGAAATATTGCAACAGATGAAGGATAGAGGGGGAATTTCAATACCCAACTCAAGAATATACTTTATAGCAGCACAACTTCAACATTGGTATGGTTGGAAAGAGATAGATATGCAGGACCCTATACAGAATATTATAATCTCTCAATTTAAGATATCCCCATTAGTACAGTGAATAGTATCCCATAATAAGAATAGAACGTTTCCTACCTTCCATTTAACTCATAGGTTATGGGAGGCAGTACGTATTATCACTCAGTATAAGGGCTACACAAGGCACATGCCTATATGGGATAATTACTGTTTAAGTGAGCTGAAGAAATTGACAGAATTTTTAGAATGGAAAAAAGCCAGTAAAACATTCCTATATCAGCTGTATGAGAGAGAATTTTTTTTGTCTTTTAATGTACCGAAAGACCGTTTTCTACTACAGTAATTTCTTTCAGTATCTTCAAATACGGCATGCATTATAAAGTCAGACATTACAATTTCAAATACAATATAACCCCTCTGAGATACTATTGAAAGCAACCACAGTACAGTCAACGAAATGAGGGCTAATAGGAAACCTTTATCTTATCCTACAAAATGCAAGAGTACAGAAGGACAGGTAAATAGTTTTACCCATTGGCAAAAGGATATGGAGGATTTGAATGAGGAATGGACACGGGCGATGGAGATTCTACCTGAGATAACTCTTTCATCATCTCAGAAACTGTCTCAGCTTTTTATCTTACATAGAGCGCATTACACCCCACAAAAACTCTATGCCTGGGGAAAAACGGAAAATTGTATACTCACCTTTCCGTAATTTTCCTTTCCTGACGCATCTTCATGGCAGCACACACTGGGTTGTGACTCCGCCCCCACAACCTGACAGGATTGGTTAGCTATAAATTCGAAGAGGAGACACCCGGCATCATTCTCCGTAAATATCATCATTGAACAACAGGGTGGGCAGTTGTGTGCTGCCATGAAGATGCGTCAGAAAAGGAAAATTACGGAAAGGTGAGTATACAATTTTCCGTTTTCCTGACGCATTCATGGCAGCACACACTGGGAAATAACTCGCTAGTCGGGAGGGTTCAATGCAAAAGTATTTTATTCCTTATAGAGCCGAAGAATTGGCCCTGAAGATAGATCTGCCAAATTCAGAAGTCGCCAACAGAGCGGCATCCACTCTGTAGTGGGTGATAAAGGTATGCCTGGAAGAGGAGAGGAGCTGGAGTACCTGGGGAAAGAAATCCAGTGAAAAACAGCAGAGCAGCAGCCTTAGAGAAGGAAAACAAAAAATGTCATTTTTAAATTCGGCGCCGCCGTTGCGGCGCTGATGACGTCATCGCGCATGCGCAGTAGCGCCGCGCACATCCAGCCGCCATCTTGGATGAGGGAGACTGGCGATGTCATCAGTGTGCTGCACACATGCGCAGAGCGGACGGGGGGATGCGGCGAAGCGGGGGGAAAGCATGGGACTACATAGTCCAGCAAGCCCGCTGGATGGAGGTAATTTAAGGCAGAAAACAATAAAAGTTAAGACACATAGACCGAGGATGCAGATCTAGTAAAGAATACTGTTTTAAAAAGGGTGACCCCCCCAACAATGAGCATGCCAGTCGCAAAAGATTCTAGAGCTTCTAATGCTTGCACAAAGAACGGGGCATGAGATCGGTTAGGTGCATATATATTGGCAATCGTGACAGGCACATTGAAAAGAGAGCCTTTGAGAAATAAAAATCTGCCTTCACTGTCAATATTGGTGTCTAATAATATAAAAGGACAGTACTTTGAAAGTAGGATAGAGACTCCTTTTGTTTTGGAATTCGGGTCGGTGGCATTAAATACATGAGGGAACCTTTTATCTTTAATCTGGCCCTTAACCCCTTACTTGACACTTCCTCTGGCTCTTCAAAAATTTCATACAAGGCTCTCAAAAAGATTAAAAATTCCCTACACAATTTATCACTACACGATACTTGGCGCACCCTACACCCTAATGGTAAAGATTTCACATTTTTTTCAGCCCCTCATAATACATATTCCAGACTGGACTATTTTTTTATTTCTCAAAACAGCTTGGATGCCCTTCTAGATACCACAATAGAACCAATGGTCATTTCTGACCACAACCCAATAACTATGTATTTATCATTTAAGGAAAAACCTATTATCCCCCCAATATGGAAACTTGATAATTCTCTGCCTAATGATGCTGGCAATGTCGAATTACTACAATCTAAAATTAAACTTTACTTTGCGGAAAATGATTCGACAGAAATACATCCTTTGAATGTATGGCTAGCGCACAAGTGCGTAATCAGAGGGGAATTAATTTCTTTAGCTGCTAGAAGAAATACACTAAGACAGGCTTGCATTAACAATCTTACGAACAAAATCAATTATTTGGAAAAAAGACATAAACAATCATTAGCAAGGGATACTCTTTCTGAGCTTCTGAAAACCAGAGAAGAACTTCTTTTATTATTAGAAAAAATAAATAAAACGCAACTTAAACCTATCACGAAAAATCTTTTATGAATTTGGCAACAAGAGTAGTAAACTCCTGGCTAACACCATTAATTCAAAAAACTTTAGAAAGCATAATAACATCTTTTCTATCTCTGATTCTACTGGGAAGTCATACAGCAACTCCACTGATATAGCGAATCAATTTCAAAATTTTTATTCTACTCTGTATAATATACCCGCTATGACAACTCTGAAAAATTCGCCTGATAGAAAGGATCTGATTTTGGATTTTCTGAAAACTTATAGTCCTAAACCTATTAATTTAAAATTGGCCAAAGATCTGGAAAAGCCTATAGATTTCTCTGAAACTTCGTTTGCTCTTAAACAACTTAATAGGGGAAAATGCCCCGGACCTGACGGTTATACGGTAAATTACTACAAAACCTTCTCGGAAATTATTGTCCCAAATTTCTTAAAGGCTTTCAACTCTATTCCTGCTCCCCCAAATATTGCCAAAAATCTATTAGAAGCTCATATAGCAGTAATCCCTAAACCTGATAAAGATGTAACACTGGTATCCAACTACAGGCCTATTTCGCTCCTAAATGTGGATATAAAACTGTACGCGAAAATCATTGCTAACCGCCTGTTACCCTTGCTACCCAATCTTATTTCCCTAGATCAGGTAGGATTCATACCTGGCAGGGAAGCGAGGGACAATACGATGAAAGCAATCCTCATTCAAAATTGGCTCCAAAACACTAAATCACCAGGATTTCTACTATCCCTCGACGCAGAGATAGCCTTCGATAGGATAGCCTGGGACTATATGCATGAAGCGTTAAAAGCTATAGGATTACAAGACAGATTACTTCAATTCATTCAATTATTATACTTATCACTCACGGCCAAAGTTAAGGTTAATGGCGGACTGTCGGAGGCTTTCTCTGTGTCGAATGGCACGAGACAGGATGCCCATTGTCACCTATAATCTTTGTACTAATATTGGAACCATTTTTATGTAAACTAAGAGCAAACAAAGACATTAAGGGTATTGCTATTGATGATAAGACATATAAACTGGCAGCTTTCGCTGATGACATCCTTTTGTTTCTATCCAACCCTATCATCACGATTCCGAATTTACTGAAAGACTTTTCCCTGTTTCGAATTATTTCGAATATGAAAATTAATTTCACTAAATCCAAGGCCCTGAATATTTATTTACCGCATCTACGGTTTCGCAGTGCAAGAGAAACTTCCCTTTTAGCTGGGAAGAAGAAAATTTAACATACCTAGGAATTAAATTGACGCCTAACGTGAAAGATTTGTATGACAAAAATTTTGTTCCCCTATTTAACACTGTCAAAAATGATCTACTCAAATGGGGATCGAATTTCTTCTCATGGTTTGGGAGAGCAGACATTATAAAGATGAACGTTCTCCCAAGATTTCTATATTTGTTGCAGACGATTCCGGTCAAAATTCCATGCGCTTTTTTCAGAAACTTTAGACGAATGTGTCTGCAATTTATATGGAATACTAGGCAACCGAGAATAAAATGGGAAAAACTCATTATCCCCAAACTATTGGGTGGAATAGGATTACCAGATTTGCAAAAATATTACTGGGCATGTCATTTGACCCGTATTACGGACTGGCATCTACCTAATCGTATTAAAGACTGGGTTAACTTAGAGGACTCCTCTCACATAAGCCTTATCCCTCTAACACACCTGCCATGGATTCATCCAGGTAAAATCCCTCAAAAAATCAATTCTCACCCTGTCACTGGTAATACGTTACGTATTTTTAAATCCCTTTGTAAAAAATATGACATTTCTTCTATATATGGTCCCATGACTCCTTTAATCTTCAACCCAGAAATACGTTTGGAAATATATGATACTATGCCTACTGATCCACATTTGACGAACAGTCTTAAAGTCGACTCACTTTTCAAACAAAATATCACTATCTCTTATGAATCATTCATCACTGACCACCCAGACACTAACTTGTCCCAATCTGACTTTGAAAGGATTATACGTTTCGTGACTAAGTCCAACTCATGCTACGATTGGCACAGACCAAAAACTCCATTTGAGAATTTATGTCTTAAAAAATCTCCTCAAAAACATTTGATTTCAACATTACACACTTTATTTTTCTCAAATTTTGATTTAAAATCGGATACTACGAATTTAAAATGAGAGGAGGAACTGAATATATCCCTATCGACAGAACAATGGCAAACTATCTTCCGCAGAATACACAAGGGCACATTGAATGTACTAACCCAAGAAAACGGATACAAATTGTACTCTAGGTGGTACAGAACCCCCCATATCATTAGTAAATTTAATCCAACAGTATCCCCTCTATGCTGGCGTTGCAAGTCTGCGGAAGGTACATTGCTTCATATATGGTGGGAATGTAGAGACATTAAACCCTTCTGGGAAAAGATCCACGACCTGATATACAAAATCACTACATATGCTCCTGACCTATCCGCTCAACAATACTTACTACATCACTCAACCCTACCTAATTCGGTATACAAGAATTCAATCGTCCTACACCTCATAAATGCTGCTAAGCTCTGTATCCCAGCTAAATGGTTACAACCCTATCCCCCTTCAATTTCTGATTGGCTGCGTAAAGTCCAACACATAGCGAATATGGAAGATTTGATCCATCAATCTTCTGACGCCTCCGGTAAATTTTACGGAAAATGGGCATGCTGGTTGCAATTTACAAAGACTAGGGAATTTGAAATATTAATGGATAGCTGATATTTTACTCCTGACTTATCCATTTCTCTCTAATAGTTATATCTCTTAAATGACTAAGATGGTTAGATATACTAGTATACATATGCTGGGATTTATATTATATATTCATTGTCCTTTTCATCATTTACAAGGGCAATGATTATACCCCTGCCCCTACTTTTCACTCCCCTCCTCTCTCTTTCTTTTTTCATTTACCACATTGTTTGTTGTTCATAATCTTATTACAATATTACTTATCTCGTATGTGAAACGGGAATGTTCATTAATTGTACGATATATCTTTGTATTTGAATGCGATTGTACGAATTATTGCATTAATATGTATTTATACCTTTTTAAAACCCAATAAAAAGATAAAAAAAAAAAAAAAAAAAAAAAAGGGTGACACACTGCCTAGTCTAAGCTTATTTAAAGCTTGTAATATGCCAGGATATTGCCGTGATTTTAGCCCCTGAGACCACCAGAGCGGGGCTCCCCCCATAAAGCTCTATTAGAGACTGCACAGGGGGGACTTCCAAACAGGAGAGGCTGAACCTGCAGGGGCGATAGCGGTAGGAGGCAAGCTGTACGTCCACATCCTGCCAGGTGAGGATAAAAAAAGAGAATGATCCCGGGTGTCTCCTCTTCGAATTTATAGCTAACCAATCCTGTCAGGTTGTGGGGGCGGAGTCACAACCCAGTGTGTGCTGCCATGAATGCGTCAGGAAATATACATTGCCTTTATGTCCTTGTTGTTCTTTATCCAATGGTTCTCTAATTGATATGCTTTGGCATTGCCCCAAGCTTCATTGGTACTGGGAAAGAGAGTTTTCAACTCTGAAATCACTATGTTTGACAGAAATAATAGGAACACCCAAATTCGCAATACTGGGAATAATCCCGGATGGTGAGCTACCAAGAGAGATGTTCACTATGTGGACTAGGGCCATATATCTACCACTTAAACTTATTCTTCAAAAGTGGACTTCTCCTACTCCCATAACTCATAAACAATGGGGTGAGAAAATAAATGATACATTAAAAGGAGAAAGGCTAGCGTATAAACACAGAGGAATATCCCCATAATTTAAAAAGATATCGTTTTATTGGCTTGACCACAACAATGCAATGTATGATGGTTCATCTAGTAGAGAGGAAGGGGGAGAGGGAGGAGGATGGGGGGGGGGGGGGGATGAGTTCATAGAAAAAGAGACACGGCTACATGATCAAAGTAGTCAAATATACTGGAGAAATTAGGATTGAAGAAGTGATTTTGATTTACGGTAACATTAGGTACTGATTCATGTAATTCAGTTACCCTAACCATCAAGGTGTTAGTTTTGTGTTGTTTGTTTTGTTAGTTGTCTTTTTTTTTTTTCTTTTTTTTTTTCTCATTATATATTTTATTTTATTTTAGCCTAAGTATGGCATAATGGGATTCACCCCTTCGGTTTTCCGAGGGGGGCTCCTGCTAAAATGTTTAAGATATGGTTGTAGTGAGTCTGTTTTCTTGTTCTTATTTCTTACCATGTAACGAATAATATTACAAAAATAAAAGATACAATTATTTGATATAAAAAAACATAGCTTACATAGCTGGCAATCCCCAGCCACATACTCATAGGGGCGGAGACAGCAGAGGCATCACTGCCCAAACATGGTCTTTGATGTCATTACTATCTTAACCCATTTGCTTATAAAGCTGATGACAGCCCAGTGAGCTGTCATGTGGTGAGTGGTAGTGTCAAAATCGGTCATGTGCATTGGGTCAATCTGGTTTTCAATTTCATTGAGTCGGGACTCGGCAGGTATCGTGATTGACAATGTATGTACAACTAGTGACTTTTTGGGTTTTCTTTTTTCAATATTTGAGTGTCTTTATTTCTATGTGTATCAAGGTCCCAGGCCCTCTTTGGTCTAATGAGAACCTCCAGAGTTATGGACAGCTGACACCTTTCTGTGTAGAGTGAGTTACAAGGCATGGTGGGTGTAATGCAAGGTGGAGTCATGGAAGCCAAACACTTCTTGAATGCTAAGAGATTTATTTTCTCCTGAACAGAACTGTAGGAGAGAGGGTTTAGGGCCAGGACACCATTTAGTAGTTGCAATGATAATTAGCAGACTCCGAGACTTCTATAGGTAGACAGCCATGCAGGGAAGGGCACCCAGCAGGACACCATGTCTGCATATGTAGGATTTCTGTCTCCTATGGCAACAGTCTTATAACAGTTTCTAAACACAAGTTGTAACAAACTTCTGTACTTCCTCTACAATCACTTCTTGTAAATCTTCACTGAGCTCCCAGTCTCTCTCACTAGACATGCTGATCCACTACCACTGGATCTCCTGAGCTCTTCCAACCTTCTCACTGAGTATATTCCTTAAGTGTCACCCCCACTTCCCTGCTGGGTCCCTAGCTTGGCACTCATAGATACTCCTCAAGCGTCACCCCACTGGCACACAAGGCTGATCTGCAAGCCCCACCTCCGCTGGCTGGGTCCCTGGCTTGACACCTGCTGAAGTTTCCCAATTCTTCACCGTCCCCGGTTAGTGAGAATACTGCTCTGATACTTGCTTCAGCTACCCACTGTGGTCCCTGGTAATTGGGTGGTTGGTCGCTTAGTGGCTGAACAGCTCTCCTCTACTCACGCTTGTCAGATGTGAGTGAGGAAAAGCCAAAAAATTTCTTTTCCAGTTTACACTGTGATCAGCCCTGATTGGACACAGCTGATCACGTAATAGAATGATGGATTATCATAAATTCAGGTAATGTGTAACTAGGTTGTCTCAGCCATTCAGCAGGAGTTTTTTTTAACTGTTGTGTATGCTGGGATGGACTATTTAGTTGGGAGGAGTCAAGTGATTGGGGTTCTTCCCACCCAAGGCTGCGGCCTGGGTGGGTGTGTGTTTTGAAGCTCCTGGTTGCTAGCCTGAAGCCTGAGGCCTATCCAGGAGGCATGCTGGCTGCTAAGGCCTATCCAGAAGTTTGGGGTTTTGCAAAAGAAGGGTCAGACAAGGTTAAGTGCGAAGCCTGGGGTGGAACCGCATGTGTTAGAGGATTGGCCTGAGGGAGGCCTGATAATTGTCATAGTTAGGGACAAGCAGTTGCCACAAAGGGACGACCACTCCTGTTACTGGAGGCAAGTTTGGAAGGGATGAATTCCTGAAGGAGTACCAGAGCAGACGCTTTACTAGCCTGGGACAGTGAAGTAGTGGTAAAGCTTCAGTAGAGACCCATCCAGGAAGGCAGTAGGTAGCTGTGAGTAAAGCTTGAAGGAGTACGGTGGGTAACTGTAAGTAAAGCTTGAAGATAAAGTACAGCGGTTAGCTGTGGGTGAAGCTTGGGAATCCAGCGGTGGCTGAGAATCCAAGAAGTCTAGTGAAAGATGGTGAGCTGAGCTTAAAGTGAAGGTTCACCCTAAAACAATTATCTAACATTACATCCAGCATACTAGCATTTTTTTTTTCGCCGTACATACCGTTATATTGTCATTTTCCCCCCGGCTTCCGGGTTCTGATTCCCGCGGGACTGGGCGTGCCTATCCCTGGGTTAGATGATTGACGTCCAGTGAAAAACTTCCCATGGCGCACAAGGCGCGTCACCAGTTTCCGTAAATAGTCGACCTGCGAGTCGGCTCTATATGGCGCCTGCGCAGTCAGCTCTACACAGCGGTCGCAGGTGCTGTATAGCGCCGATTCGCAGGTCGGCTATTTACGGAAAACTGGTGATGCGCCTTATGCGCCATGGGAAGTTTTTCACCAGACGTCAATCATCTAACCCAGGGATAGGAACGCCCAGTCCCGCGGGAATCAGAACCCGGAAGCTGGGGGGGAAATAAGAATATAACAGTATGTACAGCGGAAAAAAAAAATACCTGCATTCTGTACATGTCATTAGTATGCTGGATGTAATGTTAGATAATTGTTTTAGGGTGAACCTCCACTTTAAGGATCTACAGTGGGATACTGTAAGTTAAAGTGGTTGTAAACCCAATTTTGTGACTTTTGCCTACAGGTAAGCCTACAATAAGGCTTACCTGTAGGTATAAAGAATATCTCCTAAACCTGTACGGTTTAGGAGATATTCCCCTCGCAATGCGCCGCTGATTGCAGCGGCGCATGCGCAGGGGGGATCCACGGCTGAAGGGCCAGCCCCGCCGACCCATGCCAGAATGAAATCTCCCGCGCGCGATGTGACGTTATCGCCGCTCCAGCCAATCACAGCGCTGGAGCGGCGATACCCGGAAGACACTCTCGGCTTGGCTCGGTGTGGACCAGGTAAGTTCCCTACCTCGTTCCGAGGTAAGTATTTCATAATGAGCTAATATGCGGTGCATACTAGCTCATTATGGCTTTTGCCTTGCAGGTGTAAAAAAAAAAATGTATATGCGGGTTTACAACCGCTTTAAGTTGGAAGATCTACAGTGTGTTACTGTGAGTTAAACTGAAAGATCTACGGTAAGATACTGTGAGAGTGTTTTTTGCCAAAGGAGACAGCAGTTGCTACAAGATGCAAATTGCTGCATTCAGCTTAAAGACCCTTGTTCTGTATTGCTGTCTGCCTAGTTCTATTTTTTGTCTGCAGAGTTTGACTTAATTGATATTGTATTTGCCTGAAGGGTGTCCTGTGTGCTAAACCCTCTCTCCCCAATGTTCCTGTTAAGAGAAATAAAACCCTTTGTTCATTTTTACAAAAAGTGACTGGCGTCTAATTGTTTCACCTTGCACCACACCCTCTATGCCTAGTAACCCTGAGGAGGAATGTCAGTTCTCCCTGGCTCTAGGGGTCACCAGACGCTTGGAAATAAATGATGTACAAAACAGTGAAAACTGAAGATGAGTTCCTGTATACTTGAAACTAAAATAATGTTACTGGTACAAGATTCTATTTATGTTCTGCTGTTTTATATTTTCCTTTCTCTTTAGTTCTTTGGTTTATGCTAGAATGGAATTTCCTAAAGGTAACTACTCCTCATAGTGTTCAGATTGGTGCTTGATGCAAAATGCCAGCTGGCTGGGCTTGGTATGTAAACTGTTCCGTATGTGACAAAGCCCAAAAAATCAGATTTTAATTATGTAGTATAAACGTGATGGAAGCACTGTATTCTGAGGTTTATTTATATCCATATGGTTGGATTATTAAAGGAAAACATACATAAAAGAAGAGAACATGCAATAAAGCAAGCAGATCCTATTTTTGTACTATATGTCACTAGTCTAACTCAAAGTAACTGTATATTTTTATTATATGTTAAGCATCATCTCTATAGAAAGGGAGCTTTATTTATTTGACAAAGACAGCGCTTGCTTTTTCAGTGTCACCTAGCAAGAAAACATATGTATACAAAAATATGCAACTAAGTTTTTAAACATAAAGTATACCTTAGGTCATCTAGCACATATTAGAACTGGATCATTTTTTGTTTTGTGCTCCTTCAATTCCTACCTTTAAACTGATTAGCTTTCTCCATTTCCTCTTTCATCCATATCTGGGTCAGTTACAATAGGTCTTTCAGTTTGCTTGAGCAAGTTGGGATCATTAAAGAGAACTGGTCAAAACTGGGCTTACTCCATTGCATGCGTTCTCTATTTTAGGTTTCAGATATCACCTGAAGCCTGATGCCGCGTACACACACGACCGTTTTTAATGTCATGGAAAAAACAACGTTTTTCTCGACGTGATTCTTGTCAAGCATGCCTTGCATACACACGATCGTGAAAAAAAATGCTCGAGCAAAGCGTGGTGACATACAACACGTACGACTGCACTATAAAGGGGAAGTTCCATTCGAATGGCACCACCCTTTGGGCTTGATTATGCAAATTTCCCTTCTCATAACTTGCTTCTGAGCATACACGTTTTTTCCCGTCCTTTAAAGCGGGGGTTCTGCAGGTTTTCGTTTTTTTTTTTTTGTAATGCTTCTGCCGCTCTTACCTGCTTTAAATAAGCACCCGTGTCTCCCAGTTTTTCTGCCCGCAGCATTGCACTTGTCCTGAAAAGGAGATGTTTTAAAATCTAAAGATGGACGTTTCCATCTTTACTGTGAGCACTGTGAAGCCCAGCTGCTTGTCCTTTTCTTTCCGTGATACGGTGAATAAAATGGAGAATTCGTCGCCGCCCACGTCACATGGCGCGGGATTACAGCACAGCGCGTCTCCTGGGATTCTCCTCACTCACTCCCAGGAGACATAGCGCTGGTCGGGGGAAATAGTGATACACGTCCACTCCCGCGGGGAAAAGTGATTGACAGGACACTTCATTACCACGGCAAGGATTGCGATAAAAAACAAAAAAAGGATTAGTTTTTGGCTGGTGGTTTAATACAAGTAAAAATTTAGGGTGAACCTCCGCTTTAAAGCCTACACATGACCATTTTTCACGACGTTAAAAAAGTTGAGAAAAAATAGAGCATGTTCTAAATTTCTAATGTCCATTTTTCGAGTCGAGAAAAATGCTCTGGAGCCTACACACAATGGTTTTTAATGACCAATTTAAAAAAAAAAAAATTCTCGTCATGAAAAACGGTCGTGTGTACGCAGCATGAGAGTTGCTGCCCTGTTAATTGTCTGTCCACACATGCTGATTTGTAAAATGTAAGAGAGCATACAAGTGACAAATCAACCACTAAAGAGTATCTTAACCCAAGAATTGTCATATATTGCAGCATACCAGCCCTTCATTTTTTTTATATGTTGTAACCTCCTGTGAACTAATAAGAAAGCAAAAGAATCATATTCGGCATTTAAAAAATTACCCATGTAATAAAGATGAATAAATGCAGACATGTTTTAAGTCCAGCATGTGTGACAGCTCCACTGTACAACATGGCAAATACCTAACCCTTTTGATGCCACAGACATAACTACTTTGTCAGTGGCAGCACCAGCATGTAAAGCAGGGATATCAAACTCAATTTCATCAGCATTATGGTTGCCCTTAAAGAGCCGGTTGCATCTGTAAGACTATATAAATGTATCAATGGTGTTTTTTCTCAGAGAATAGGTGCAAGAATTCAACCACACCCCTCCCCACCAAACTGGTTCAAAAGTTGGGTGTGGCCAAATTGCACTGACTTTCAAAGGATCTTAAAGGGTCAATAAATACCAAGAAAGTGTTATGTGTGGAATTCAGGGATGCGCTATGTATACAGTACAGAGTTTAGGGGTGTGCTATGTACATAGTTCAGGGGTTCCTAATGCACAGAGTGCAGGGTTCACAGGTGCCCTATGCACATAGTGCAAAGTCAGTAGTGTCCTATGAATCATGTGTAGGATTCAGGGGTGCACTATGTACAGATTGCAGTTTCAGGGGTGCCCTATGTACAGATTGACAGTACATACACAGTGCAGGATTTAGGGGTGTGCTGTGCACAGTGGGCAGAATTCAGCTCGCTTTCACAGCCTGTCCACATCTCAGTTTCATCCCTCCTAGGCTTTGACCTCTGCACCACTCTCACTCACCCCCCACCTCTACACACATCTCCCTTCACAGCCTTCCCCCTGCCCCTCAAAATTTCCTCGCATCTCACCTACCTGGCCCAGCTCTAGCACCTCCCAGCAGTATAGGCAGCTCCACCTCTCTCTCCCACTTGCAGGTTGATCATTGGTCAGTATCTGTGCATCCGGGCATAGATGGAGATCATGGTGCAGCTTACCACATGATGCCCAATCCTACATTGCACCTGCGTCTACATCTCCCTTGTCCCTGCCTTTTGGGCAGGGCAGGCAGGGATCTGTGAAAACCACTAGGAGAAAATCTATCCTTGTAAACACAGAAGGCTTCTATGTTTAGAAGTCACAGTGGTGAGCAGGGAGCAGAGGGAGAGAACTGGAGGTGGCGGAAAATACTTCTGTCACGACCTTACTGAAAAAAGCACTGGGTATGAGGGCCACATGAAATGGCCTGGTGGGCCTGATTTGGCCCATGGGCCTTGTGTTTGACACATGTGATGTAAAGAGACTCCCAACTGCTACAGCAGCTGGAATATTGTTTACAATTTCCAGCAGCCCAATAACTTCTACATTCTGAGAAATGTGCCACCCCTCCACAATACTGACCCCTCAACCTGCCAGTTGTCCGTTGCTAACCAAAAATACAAAATTCACAGCGATAAACCTTTGTCATGGCAATGAAATGCACCATACACATAGGCCGTAAAGGTCATAGATAAAAATATGTATAAGAAGAAACAGTCGGAGCGTCTGAACAAAAAGTTACCTTGTAAAACAGCAAATGTGGCTTCAGATCCTCATGTTTATTAATCATTATTATTACTACTACGTGTAAAATTTAATTTTAAGAGGGGATGGTGCATGGCAACTGCACTTGTAAATGGTTGCTCAGTAACTGAGCTCTCTCCCAGAGAAAACCAGCATCAGCGGGGCTTCCCAGAAGCTCACGCCAGCAGCTGTGCCCACAGTGATATCCAGTCCATCTGGAGGATGACAAGGAAGAGAAAGGCGCGGCTTCAGCAACAGAAATGTTCTGCTTCCTTCCATTCATCTGGTTGCACACTCAAATAAAATGGCACGGGTAGTTTCACACTCACTGTGATCGGGCAGATCCAGCAGAGGCATGGGACATAGTTACATAGTTACATAGTTACATAGTTAGTCAGGTTGAAAAAAGACACAAGTCCATCCAGTTCAACCACAAAAAATAAAAAAATAAAAAACACAGTAAAATCCTATACACCCAACTCCATTCCCACAGTTGATCCAGAGGAAGGCAAAAAACCCCAGCAGAACATGATCCAATTTGCTACAGCAGGGGAAAAAATTCCTTCCTGATCCCCCGAGAGGCAATCGGATTTACCCTGGATCAACTTTACCTACAAATCTTAATACTCAAGTTATATTCTGTACATTTAGGAAAGAATCCAGGCCTTTCTTAAAGCAATCTACTGAGCTGGCCAGAACCACCTCTGGAGGGAGTCTGTTCCACATTTTCACAGCTCTTACTGTGAAGAAACCTTTCCGTATTTGGAGGTGAAATCTCTTTTCCTCTAGACGTAAAGAGTGCCCCCTTGTCCTCAGTGTTGACCGTAAAGTGAATAACTCAACACCAAGTTCACTGTATGGACCTCTTATATATTTGTACATGTTGATCATATCCCCCCTTATTCTCCTCTTCTCAAGAGTGAATAAATTCAGTTCCTCTAATCTTTCCTCATAGCTGAGCTCCTCCATGCCTCTTATCAGTTTGGTTGCCCTTCTCTGCACTTTCTCCAGTTCTCCGATGTCCTTTTTGAGAACTGGTGCCCAAAACTGAACTGCATATTCCAGATGAGGTCTTACTAATGATTTGTACAGGGGCAAAATTATATCTCTGTCTCTGGAGTCCATACCTCTCTTAATACAAGAAAGGACTTTGCTCGCTTTGGAAACCGCAGCTTGGCATTGCATGCCATTATTGAGCTTATGATCAACTAAAACCCCCAGATCCTTCTCCACTACAGATCCCCCCAGTTGTACTCCCCCTAGTATGTATGATGCTTGCATATTCTTAGCCCCCAAGTGCATAACTTTACATTTATCTACATTAAACCTCATCTGCCACTTAGTCGCCCAATTAGACAGAGCATTGAGGTCGGCTTGTAAATTGGAGACATCCTGCAAGGACGTTATTCCACTGCATAGCTTGGTGTCATCTGCAAAGACAGAAATGTTACTTTTGATCTCAGACCCAATATCATTTATAAATATATTGAAAAGTAAGGGTCCCAGCACTGAACCTTGGGGTACACCACTGATAACCTTGGACCATTCAGAGTAAGAATCATTAACCACGACTCTCTGAATTCTGTCTTTCAGCCAATTTTCTATCCATTTACAAACTGATATATCCAATCCTGTAGACCTTACCTTACACATGAGCCGTGTGTGCGGAACTGTATCGAACGCTTTTGCAAAATCCAAATATATCACGTCCACAGCCACGCCTCTGTCCAGGGTTTTACTTACCTCTTCATAAAAGGAAATCAGGTTTGTCTGACAACTTCTGTCTTTCATGAATCCATGTTGTCTGCTGCTTAAATAGTTTTTTTCCTGCAAGAACTCATCCATGTGGTCTTTTATTAAACGTTCTAGTATCTTCCCAACTATAGAAGTTAGACTAACAGGTCTATAGTTACTTGGTAAAGACTTTGTTCCCTTTTTAAATATGGGCACCACATTGGCCCTGCGCCAATCCAGTGGTACTATTCCTGTCTTTAATGAGTCCCTAAATATTAGATACAGTGGCTTTGAAATGACAGAGCTCAACTCACCTAGGATCCGTGGGTGGATGCCATCAGGTCCAGGTGCTTTATCCACCTTTATTCTGTCTAAATATTTCTGGACCATATCACTTTTGAGCCATTGTGGATTTGAGGCTGTGTCACTCCCACCCCCATTTTGGACATGAGCTCCCCCATGCTCCATTGTATACACAGAGCTGAAGAAAACATTTAATAAATTTGCCTTCTCTTTGTCCCCAGTCACCCACTCTAGATTATTTTGTAAGGGGCCTACATGCTCAGACTTCACCTTTTTACTATTAATATATTTAAAGAATTTTTTGGGGTTTGTCCTACTATCTTTTGCAATCTGTCGTTCGTTTTGAATTTTTGCTTCCTTGATTTCCTTTTTGCATATCCTGTTATATTCTTTGTAACATTTAAACAACACTAGTGTTCCTTCATTTTTATATTTTTTAAAAGCTGCTTTCTTTTTGTTTATAGCTTTTTTAACTTTGACCGTGAGCCACATAGGTTTTATTTTTAGCCTTTTAAACTTATTGCCCATGGGAACATACTTTGCAGTGAGGTTCCACACAGTCTTTTTGAAGAATTCCCATTTCTGTTCTGTGTTCAGCTGTGCCAATAGTCCCTCCCAGTCCAAGTCCTGGAGAGCAGCCCTCATCCTTGGAAAATTTGCTCTCTTAAAATTTAGTGTTTTAATATTTCCTGTATGTATTTCTTGCTTATAGTTAATATTAACCTCCCTGGCGGTCTTCCCGAGACTGACACGGGGTTAGATTTTCTTGCTACTATCGGTAACCCCGTGTCAGTCACGGGCTTGCCTCGCTAGATCCACAGGCACTTTTTACTTACCTTGTCCCTGGATCCAGCGATGCCACCGCGCTGTGTGAGCGAGCGGGACCTCGCTCGATTCACATAGTGCTTCCGTGTGACGCCGATCTCCGTTCCCTGCGACGTTACGACGCACGGGGACGGAGAACGGCGCCAAATTCAAAAAAGTAAACAAACACTATACATACAGTATACTGTAATCTTATAGATTACAGTACTGTATGTAAAAAAAACACACCCCCCTTGTCCCTAGTGGTCTGTCCTGTGTCATGCATGTCATTTTATATAATAAAAACGTTTCTTTCTCCCTGCAAACTGTAGATTGTCCATAGCAACCAAAAGTGTCCCTTTATGTCAAAAATAGTTTTAGATCAGCTAAAAAACAGCGATAATAAATTATAATCACTTGCAGAATTGTGCGATAGCGATTTGTGGGGAAATTCGTCATAAAAAAAAAAAAATAATGACAGCAACAATTCTGCAACTGAGCAAATTTCAGTGATTTTAATTTGATTACATTATTGAATAATTTTTATTATAATTATATTATTATTTGTTATAATTATTTATAATTATTTATTATATTATAATTTATAATTTTGTTTTTAAAAAAATGTCATACCCGGGATGCCTATTAGAATCTTGTTTGGTCAGATTTAAGTGAGTTATTTCTAAAAATGACAGACCTACAATATAAAACGCCAAATTTCCTTGCAAATAATGGTACCGCTTTCAGCACCTTTTTTCTGACAGAATCATACCGCCAGGGAGGTTAAATGAAATCTTGTTATGATCACTGCTACCCAGGTGTTCCTTTATCTGAACATTAGTAATAAGCTCTGCATGGTTTGAGATTATCAGGTCCAACAGGGCATCACTCCTAGTTGGGGCCTCAATAAACTGCACCATAAAATTGTCCTGCAATAGGTTTTTAAATTTTTGTCCTTTAACTGTCCCAGAAGTGCCATTAATCCAGTCAATTTCTGGGTAGTTAAAATCCCCCATTATTATCACCGTCCCAGACCTTGCAGCCCTTTCCATCTGTGCAAGGAGCTGAGTCTCCACCTCCTCATTAACATTGGGCGGTTTATAACAAACTCCAATGATTAATTTTGAACTACGCACATCTGTATGCAGTTCCACCCATAATGCTTCAGCCTCATCACACTCTCCATCAACCAGGTTCTCTTTCCCGCTTGCTTTGAGGTCACTTCTCACATAGAGACAGACCCCTCCACATCTTTCACTCTTCAGGTGCCCTAAAACAGCTAATCTCTCCAGCACCACCTACATCATCAGGCACCTTTACACCTTTACAAGTTCTGATAAATCCAGGGCAAGGATGTCACAGGGTCAAACAGACCCCATTTCCTCATTCCCTACAACAAACCAGCACATACTGTACTGGACATTACTATGAAGGCCATGCTACTGTACCTGATATATGTATTACATTCTGATTTTCTGTTCTGTATGACACAATAAAGCAGAGGTGCAGACCTAGGTGACAGGGTCAGGCACATTGAACACAAAATGGGTGAATTGAACACAAAATGGGTTAAAATGGGTTCACAACATAGCTAGAGAACTGACTATGGTGTGTTCCCCTGCTTAGTGTGGTCAGTTTTTAAGAGGAAAGCAGAGTGACAGGAACACCAGGGATTTGACACTAGAGAAGCAATACAAAGAGAACAGGATACTTTTCACATAAATACATGGTACATCAGAAATATGAAATACTGGGGTAACAAATGCTTTAACTGTACTCAATTATTCCATACCCTCTGTGTGCCTGGAATGGCTCCACCACGGCTCCTTCCCCCTCAAGAACATATGTGCAGTCTATGCATCAGGGCCCATTATCAGATCCATTTTTTTAATTCTCAGTTTTTTTCTACTATACATTTTAATTTGCATAATTTTTTGTTTTGCTCTTTCTCCTCATGTTCTTGGAAACACATGATCTGTTTTAGGACCTACAAATACCACCTTCATGCCATGGTTGCCTTCATGGCTTCCATTATGCCACAGTGTCTTACTGCAGGAGTTCCCACTTTTAAGACACTTAGGCCTCGTACACACGACCGAACATGTCTGCTGAAACTGGTCCGCGGACCAGTTTCCGCGGACATGTCCGACCGTGTGTACGGCCTAGCGGACCGGTTTCCTGGCCTAGCGGACAGGTTTCCAGCGGACAAAAGTTTCTTAGCATGCTAAGAAACTTGTCCGCTGGAAAGCTGTCCGTCGGACATGTCCGATGGTTAGTACGACTAATCGGACATGTCCGCTGGTTATGATGTATAACCAGCGGCCCGAAATCCGGCGCATGCGTCAAATTGATTTGACACATGCGTGGAAGCATTGAACTTCCGTGTCAGAGAACGTTGGTGTCTTCTACGTCACCGCATTCTCTGTCCGCGGGGATTTTGGTCTGATGGTGTGTACACACATCAGACCAAAACCTCCCAGCAGACATGTCCGGTGTGTGTCAATTAACTGCTTCCGGACCAACCGCCTCAGTTATATTGCGGCAGGTTGGCTCCCCCTGGGCGAGCCATCGTAGCTGTATGTCGTCCCTTTAAGATGCTGTAGGAAGCGCACACGCCCGCAGTGTGTCCTCAAAGCCGATGTGAGTGCCCTGCGGTCACGATGAACACCGGGTACCCGTGACCGTACTGTAAACACACAGATCCAGGTTCTCTCAGGGGCGAGGAGATGGATCAGGTGTTCATACTAAGTATGAACACCGATCACTCTCCTACCCTTGTCAGTCCCAACCCCACAGTTAGAACACACCACAGTTAACCCCTTGACCGACCCCTGGTGTTAACCCCTTCCCTGTCAGTGACATTTATACAGTAATCAGTGCATTTTTATAGCACTGGTCGCTGTATAAATGTCATTGGTCCCAAAAATGTGTCAAAGGTGTCCGATTTGTCCACCGCAATATCACAGTCCTGATAAAAATCGCTGATCGCCACCATTACTAGTAAAACAAATAATAATAATAATAAAAATGCCATTAATCTATCCCCTATTTTGTAGACGCTATAACTTTTGCGCAAATCAATCAATATGCGCTAATTGCAATTTTTTTACCAAAAATATGTAGAAGAATATTTATAATAGCAAACAGTAAAAGATATTGCGGTTGATTTACTAAAGGCAAATCCACTTTGCACTGCAAGTGCACTTGGAAGTGCAGTCGCTGTAGATATGGGGGGAAGATCTGAAATGAAGGGAAACTCTGCTGATTTTATCATTTAATCATGTGCAAGCTACAACACTGTTTTTTGTAGTGCAAAGTGGATTAGCCTTTAGTAAATCAACCCCCACAGTGTTTTTTTTTTCAAGATTGTCGCTCTTCTTTTGTTTATAGTGCAAAAAAAAACGTAGAGCTGATCAAATACCACCAAAAGAAAGCTCTATTTGTGGGAAGAAAAGGGCGTAACTTTTGTTTGGGTACAGCGTCGCATGACCGCGCAATTGTCAGTTAAAGTGGCGCTTTGCCATATCGCAAAAAATGGTCTGGTCAGGAAGGCGGTAAATTCTATCTGGCTGAAATGGTTAAAAAAGGGGAGTTTTAATTGTCAACTATAAAGCGAAGTTAACTCTGCTCAGATATTTTTACATAATATCTCTTCCCAGATATACTAACGTAGATTACTTTGCGAACAACATGATCAACATGCACAAGATACATTTTTACGCTTACGTGTCAATAGAGCCAGAAACCTTTTGGCCAAAATAGTTAAGTTTGAAAGGACTAAAACTACCAGGGACTGATGTAAATGTACAATATATATGTAAATGTGCTGCATAAATTGATGTCACTATATAAGTACCTGTAATAAAATAAATAAATAAACTTTTAAATCCAGTTTTATTGGTAATCCGGACAAATAGAGAAAATTAATCTCCCCAATTGGGACACTGACCGTGTTAAAAACCTGAAAAGGGATCTAACTCCTCACCACTCAATCCAAAACTAAACAAAACAGTTGAGGGCTTTATTTACACTACTTTAAGTATGTTTTCATCATCATGTAGACCTTAATGCCCTGTACATACGGTACATACGATCGGAATTTCCGTTTATCCGGGATAAACTCTGACGTATTTTTCCGATGGAATTCCTTTCAAGCTATCGTGCATATACACTGCCACACCAAATTCTGACCGTCCAAAATGCGGTGACGTACAACACTACGACGAAAAATTAAGTTTCATCGGAAAAAAAGAGAACATGTTCTCTTTGTAAAGCCTCGTACACACGCTCGGTGTAGAACCAGCAAGAAAACTGCTGGCAGAGCTTTCTTTCCGAGTATACCTAGCATGTGTACGAGGCTTTCAGGTTTCTCGAAAAGAAAACTGCCCAAAATCTAGACGAGAAAAATAGAGAACATGTTCTCTATTTTCTCGTCGTGATATTCTCTGCCGAGAAACCGATAGTGTGTATACTTACCTGGTCACGTGGAAACCTGCGCATGCTCAAAATGACTTTGTCGCATGCACGATAGCTTCCTAGGCATAGGTAGGGTGCAGCAAGATGGCGGCGACGGCATCGAATGTGACGAGCGCATGCTCGTCGTACGCGATGACAACACTGCATTCTTGCCTTTCAAGAGAACCGCGGTTCTTTTGAAAGGAGAGTCTGTACACTCGGGCGGCAAGAGATTCTTGCCAAGAATCTCGTCTGGAAAAACAGTGTTTTAGCGCTAAAAATAGCACCTGTAAAGCGACTGAAAAACGCCTCCCATGCCACCCAAGTGTGAAAGCCCAAGTGCCTTCACACTGGGGGCCGAGCATTTGCAGGATGTTACAAAAAGTCCTGCAAGCAGCATCTTTGGGGCGGTGTATAAGAACTGTACACAGCGCTCCTACACCGCCCCTGCCCATTGGAATGCATTGCCAGCGCTTCCTAAGCCCCTCAAAAGCACTTCGGAACTACCACAACATGGACAATACTAAAACAAGCGTCGCTTTACCGCTAACACGGCGCAGCCCCAGTGTGAAAGGGCCCTAAAGATGATACTCTAAACTATAACTTATGATTACCTAATTTTAGCACAATGTTTAAATAATTGTTATACAACGTTAAATCACAAGATCATTTTTTAGCCTATCTTTCTGGATTACATTGTATCCTCCAGTTTACAGTTTTATTTGATGATAGTGGTACATTTCCACAATGTAAAAGTCAAACAATGTATAATGCAAAAGTTGCCCTTTTTGAAAATGCTGGAACTACCAAGTACCATCCCTAGGGTGAAGTACAAATATTTCTCTTATAGATAACTAAAAAGGCTTTTTCTGCAGACTAAAAACATAACTCTTTGACCACTGCACCCTTTAAGTCCATTCAAATACTTCATCCCTTAGTGTCTTGTTCTTTGTTATTACGTTTATTTGGCAAGTTGATGTTTCTGTGAAGCACTCTTCTCTATTTGTGCTTAGAACATTCTTCCCCATATATTGTAAGAAGCAAGAACGTGTTTCTGTAGATATAATATTGCTTAGTTAAAATTGGAAACAATCTAGAATATGACCATTAATTATGAGTATTACAACCATTCTTCAGAAGAAGATTCTTCATGCACATAGCAATCAGTCTGCTTTATATTGTCACTTGCTAGTATACGGTGGATCATGAAAGAATATGATTATTTTGAATAACACAATGGGGCTGATTTACTACCGGATAAATCCTTAATTAGGCGCATGAACCAGCGCAGCAGAGGGCGCAATGCAATTAATATGTAAAGCCGCCAAACTCCCTTTAGAAGTCTATGGGAGAAATCAAAAGTGTTCATTTTAAAGGTTAATATGCTAGTTTTTGTCCTAAAAAGTGTATAGGGTCCTGAGTCCTGTCCCAGGGGATATGTATCAATGCATTTTTTATTTTTTTAAAACTGACATTTTTTTGGGAGCAGTGATTTTAATAATGCTTAAAGTGCAACAATAAAAGTGAAATATTCCTTTTAATTTCGTACCTAGGGGGGTTGTATAATATGCCTTTAAATGAGCGCATGTTTCCAGGGGTTAGAACTGTCTCTGCACAAAATGACATTCTGAAGGAAAAAAGTTATTTAAAATCACTCGTGGCTATGATGAATTGTCGGCTCCCAGCAATTCAGAGGAATTCATTCATAAAAAAAAAAAAAAAAGCGTGGGGTCCCCCCAAATTCAATTACCAGGCTCTTCAGGCCTGGTATGGATATTAAGGGGAACCCCGCCGTCAAACCAAAAAAAAATGACGTGGGGTTCCCCCCAAATATCCATGCCAGGCCCTTCAGGTCTGGTATGGATTTTAAGGGGAACTCCACCCCTAAATTTTTGGAAAAAAATGGCTAGGAGTTCCCCCAAAAATCCACACCAGACCCCTTATCCGAGCACGCAACCTGGCCGGCCGCAGAAAAGAGGGGGGGATGAGAGAGCGGCCCCCCTCTCCTGAACCGTACCAGGTCACATGCCCTCAACATAAGAAGGATGCTTTGGGGTCCCTCCCAAAGCACCTTGTCCCCATGTTGATGGGGACAAGGGCCTCATCCCCACAACCCTGGCCAGTGGTTGTGGGGGTCTGCGGGCGGGGGGCTTATCTGAATCTGGAAGACCCTTTTAACAAATGGGACCCCCAGATCCCGCCCCCCCCTGTGTGAAATGGTAATGGGGTACATTGTACCTCTACCATTTCACCCCAAAAAAATGTAAAAAAGTTTAAAAAGACAATAGCCAGTTTTTGACAATTCTTTTATTAATGTCTTCTTTCCACGCTTCTTCTTCTTATCCCATCTTCTTCTTTTCTGCATTCATTCCGGTTTCTTCCTCCATCTTCTTCTTCCTCTGCTTCTTTCTTGGGTCTTCTTGTCCGCATCTTGCACCGGCTTCTTCCTCCATCTTCTTCTCCTTCCTTCGGTCTTCTTGTCCGCATCTTGCACCGGCTTCTTCTTCCCCGGATGATCCGCTTCCAATTGAAGTTCCCGCTGTGTGACGCTCCTGTGACCCCGCCCCCTCTGACGCACATGTAAAACACAGGGACTTTCTTATGGCTTTCCCCTTGGGCGTCAGAGGGGGGCGGGGTCACAATTTGATGCCGCGTCCTCAGTAATAAAAGAACTAACTGTCAGAAGAACAGGAGCGTCACACGGCCAGATCTTCAATTGGAAGCGGATCATTCCGGGGAAGAAGAAGTCGTGCAAGACTTGGGGGTATGGAGTTGGGTGTATAGGATTGTACTGTGTTTTTTATTTTGTTTTTTTATTTTTTGTGGTTGAACTGGATGGACTTGTGTCTTTTTTCAACCTGACTAACTATGTAACTATGTAAAAAGAAGAAGCGTGGAAAGAAGACATTAATAAAGGAATTGTCAAAAACTAGCTATTGTCTTTTTTTTTTTTTTTTACACTTTTTTTGGTGAAATGTTAGAGGTACAATGCACTCCATTACCATTTCACACAGGGGGGGCCGGGATCTGGGGGTCCCCTTTGTTAAAGGGGTCTTCCAGATTCCGATAAGCCCCCCGCCCGCAGACCCCCACAACCACCAGCCAGGGTTGTGGGGATAAGGCCCTTGTCCCCATCAACATGGGGACAAGGTGCTTTGAGGGGGACCCCAAAGCATCCTCCCCATGTTGAGGGCATGTGGCCTGGTACGGTTCAGGAGAGGGGGGCGCTCTCTCACCCCCCCTCTTTTCTGTGGCCGGCCAGGTTGCATGCTCTGATAAGGGGTCTGGTGTGGATTTTTGGGGAACTCCACGCCATTTTTTTTCAAAAATTTGGGGTGGAGTTCCCCTTAAAATCCATACCAGACCTGAAGGGCCTGGTATGGATATTTGGGGGGAACCCCACGTCATTTTTTTAAATTTTACGGCGGGGTTCCCCTTAATATCCATACCAGACATGAAGGGCCTGGCAATTGAATTTGGGGGGACCCCCACATTGCCTATGGAGATTTGGCGCCATTCCATGAGTATGTGCAATATTAAAACGTGACAAGTTAGATATCTATTTACTCGGTGTAACATCATCTTTCACATTATCCCAAAAAATTGGGCTAACTTTACTGTTTTGTTATTTTTTAATTCATGAAACCGTTTTGGTAAAAAAAAAGATGTTTTAAATACCTTTGGAGATAAAACAATGACCTCCACTTTATTCCTTAGGGTGTCTTCTAAAAAAAAATATATATATAATGTTTGGGGTTCTGAGTAATTTTCTAGTAATAAAATTATGATTTTTACATGGAGAGAAGTTCCAGATTAGGCGTGGTATGGAAGTGGTTAAATAAAACACCGGCATGGGCTTTTGTTACGCTGATCATGAAGGGGAACTCTGTACCAAATAAAAAAAAAAACGGTGTGGGTTCCCCTTCAGGAGCATATCAGGCCCTTAGGTTAGGTATGGATTGTAAGGGGGACCACCTACGCCGAAAAAACGGCGTGGGGGTTCCCCCCAAGATCCACACCAAACCCTTATCCGAGCACGCCGCCTGGCCGGACAGGAATGGGTGTGGGGATGAGCTAGCGCCCCCCCTCCTGAGCCATACCAGATCACATGCCCTGGCCTTTGGTTGTCTGGGTCTGTGGGCGGGGGGCTTTTTGGAATCTAGGAGCCCCCTTTAATAAGGTGGCCCCCCTTGTAAAAGAGCTTAAAGAAGAAAGGGGGGGTCCGGCAGAAGACCCCCCAGCTGACTAATAAATTACTTCAAAAATCTGTGTAGTGTGTTTTTGTAACTTAACATTTTTCCCCCAGGTGAATGGGTAGGGGTACGATGTACCCCATACTCATTCACATAGGGTGGGGGGCCAGCATCTGGGGGCCACCTTATTAAAGGGGGGTCGCAGATTCCGATAAGCCCCCGCCCGCAGCCCCCGACAACCAACGGCCAGGGTTGTCGGGAAGAGGCTCTTGTGCCCATCGACATGGGGACAAGAGTGCTTTGGGGTGGGGGGCGAAGTGCTCCCCCCATGTTAAGGGCATGCAGTCTGGTATGGCTTAGGAGGGGGGGTGCTTGCTCGTCCACACCCCCATTCTTGTCCAGCCAGGTTGCGTGTTTGGATAAGGGTTTGGTATGGATCTTGGGGGAACCCCCACGCCGTTTTTTCGGCATAGGTGTTCCCCCTTACAATCCATACCAAACCTAAGGGCCTGGTATGCTCCTGAAGGGGAACCCACGCCGTTTTTTTTATTTGGCGCGGAGTTCCCCTTCATGATCAGCGTAAGCTAAAAACGATTCGGGCATTCACGTGCGCAGCTTCAAGCCACGCAAAGGCAGCTACACCGCTTAAAATTTATCAATATTTTGCCGGCGTAGTGAACCAGCGTGCGTGATTGCCCGAAATTGCCGTTCGCGCATGCGCAGTACACAAATAAACCTCCTGCAGGATTAAATGTACTAGCAGGCGCAGCCGCTTGTTTTCACAAAAGTCACTTTCACTTTCAATTTGGCCCGTAAATGTTAAACAAACACATGTCACTACACTTCCCCACAACATCCCACACCCCCCCCCCCAATAAACTCACTCCCAAACACTTTCATTTTACATTTCTAAATGCCGTGCACCATGTCCATAGGGGCGCACCATGCGCCCCCTCCTGGGTGTACTCGGCATTATAGTAAATAAGGAATTGTGCTGCTTTGGCAGCGCATTCCTTTCGTAAATGCCAAAACAGCTGTTGCTCCAGCCTTTGCTCCATGAATCATAAAGCAAAGGCTTGGTAAATCAGCCCCAGTCACTTTTTAGACTGGTTTAACTATTCATACAGGTAGTCCTTATGACAAAAATAAATATGATAAACTGAGATTTTTTTTTCTGGTTTACTATTACCTTTACTTCGTGCATGTCCCTATTACACGAAAGTAGTTTTTTTAGGTCAGCTTTTAATGTACCTCTGATCAAAGAGAGTGTTAAAATATTATCAAACAGAATGTGATAATTAGTATTGTCCACTAGGAAACCCGAACAAGGCAATACTACCTTGTTAGAAAAATATGTAACTCAGTTATTCCAAGGCTAAAATAGACAAGATTTCTGATGGTATGTTAAAACAATTTGACTACACTGTACCACCATGCAATGTTCCATTAGCAATTTCTTTCTAAGCCCACTAAATTATACCACTTTACCACTGTTAATTACTGTATAATGTTCCACATCATGCAAAATCCATAAAGGGTGTTATAACCTTTATCTTTCTAAGTGATGTTTTTGCAGAACTTCATTTATGAATACGTTTTCAGTGATAAAGCAAACTGTGAGCTCCACTTACCGTAATTGCCTATTTTGATCAAGAGGTACCCCTGTTTGTCAGTAGGGCTGTGAGACATCAATGTAGGAAGCTATCAAATTTAAGACTTGGAAGCCTTGGCAACCTTTGCCTAATTACCATAGAAATGTGGTTCTTCTTGTAATTTCTGTTTCTCATCTCTATTTCTCATTTGTATTTTTCATCCCGGCTTTTTATCCCTCCTTCTTAACAACCTTTCTTCAAACAAATTGCCATCCCTCCTTATCCTCCTGGCTAAAAATGGAAGAAAAACAGAGCTGATATCTAGGGAGGGGACTAAGATAAGAGTTTAGATGGAAAGATAAGAATCAGAATTGCAAGCAGGGAGAATTAGTTATAAGAAGGGAATATAATTAGGGAGGAGAAGGATGGCTGAGAAGGAAAGTGAAGAAGCAGAAATGAAAGAACGGTTGACTGAGACAGAGGAAAAAGAAACAGAAATAACAAGTGGGCAAAGAAAGATGGTTTATAAATGGGGATAATAAGCATTGAGAAAAAGGGTGAATTAGAGGCAGGGATGACAATCAAAGAGGAGAAGGGTAACTGGCAAGCTAAAAAATCCTGATGAGGAATATGTGAGAAGGAGAGGTGACAAATGACCAGTATGTGGATGATGAACAAGAAAGCTTGAAAATGAAAAGTAACGCTTAAGAGAGGTTTGGCGAAAGACATTTAAAGAGAAAAAGCTGTAACTGATGAAACTTTGAATTTTGCAGGTCTGACAAAGTTTCGAAGGATAACTTGTGTAGGAGGAGACAGACTGATAGAAGGACTTCCTATATAATGCTAAATGACATTGAATAAAAGCTGTATTCCAAGTATGGATTTTATTGCATAGTTGCATTGGTTTAGCTTGGACCAACAAAAGTAGGCATAATTCATACTTGTGGAAGGTGGAAATCACTGTAGTAGTTGATGCTACTACAGTGATCACTGCTGTCTTCCGAGTTGCTTGCCTGTTGTATAGTATCCACAGAGGGTCCCCACTTGGAAAATATGCAATTTACAGAACACCTTGAACATTTCCTTGTAATTGCAAGGTGTTTTCTGATTGAAGGTGGGGAGGTGGTGTGGTTATTTTACACACCACAAACTAAGTACTTTTTAGCAGGAAACCGCTTGACACATGACCCGCATGACATTGATTTCCAGCTTCCACAGGGATCCCACAGGTATGAAATATGCATACGTTCAATATAACTATGCAATAAAAGCTATACCTGGAATTCAGCTTTAAGTTGTATTTCGGGTATAGAATGCTGTGAAAGCTTTACGTCTGGAGGAAATCTCTTCAAATATGGAAAGGCTTCTTCACAGTAAGAATGTGGAATAGACTCCCTCAAGAGGTGGCTCAGCTCAGTAGATTGTTTTAGGAAAAACCTGGATTCTTTCCTAGATACACATGATATAACTGGATACTAATGCTTATAGGCAAAGTTGATCCAGGGAACATTCGATTGCCTCTTGGGGGGATCAGGAAGGAATGTTTTCCCCTGCCAGAGAAAATGCATTATTGTTTTTTTTTTTTTTGCCTTCCTCTGGATCAAGTGTGAGTATAGGATTCTATATATAGGATTCTATATGTTCTCCCATTCTATTGGTTAAACTGGATGGATTTGTGTTTTTTTTTTCAACAAGACTAACTATGAAACTAATAGACAATACATATGGGATAGCATAGCCCTTTAGCTGTATTTGTTCTTCTTTTTCGGAGTACAAAAAAAAGCACAGTTCTGACAGCTGTAATATCGCCAGTATTATTGTATTTTCACTCCAACAATTGTTTGCATATGTAAATTAAAATACATTTTGGAAGAAAGAAGCTGTTTCTAAAATGCCAAAAAGGATATACTTTAAGCCGATATTCATAAATTTTGGGACCATTGACATTTATACAGTGATCAGAGTTAAAAAAAATAGCCACTGATTACACGCATCAGCTCTGGCGTCGCACGGCAGGCACACGCAAGTGCCTCCGGTGGTGCGCGCACACCCCCTAGAGCTCTGTGAACGTACCATGACGATGATTCGCCCAGGGGAGCCAACTTGCCGCTGCACAACTGCGGTGGCTAGTCTTTAATTAGTAAAGCTAAATTGAGGGCAAGACCTTACCTGTCCCTCCATTCTTTGATAAAGGTAAAAATACTCTTAAAACTGAAAATAATCCTTAAGGGGTTAACATTCACAGCAAACAAGGCAAATCACCTATAGTGTCAGTTCACACCACTGAGTTACAGTGGTGTGTGCTGTAAAAAGTACTGCATGCAGCACTTTTTTTTAGCAGAGCAGGCTGGAAAACAACCACATACCAAAGGACTCTGTGAATAGAATTTAATCAAGTGTGATACACTGGGATCAGCTCTTCAGCACTGTGTCCTCCGAGTGCACACCAGCATCTGTGCATTCAATATGACAGCTGTTGTAATGTATCCCTTTAATGCATACAGGTACCATTTCTTGCTGAATAGTTCTTTTTGATTTCTGTCATGTACCAGTCCACACAACTCTCTTGTGTCTGTAATCTGATGATCCTGAAACAAACCTACTGGTGATGTTAGGGGACCCTCCTTCTTGCTTCTCACACCCATTGAGCCTAATGTAAAAACAAATGCTGGTACCAAAAAGCTTTAAAAGCAACCAGAAAGAATTCTGGACTTGACTGCTGATATGAGAATAAGCAAGAGGAAGTTAGACTGCACCAGCTTTCAGGAAGTGAACTCCTACTGCCATCCTCTGCCCATCTACAGTATGTAGAATTTAACTAAGATTGAGTTAACGCTATCCTCTAACATCCTCTAACACAAGTTAAGCCCTAATTTAATGTCTCGTACACATGATCAGAATTTCCAATGGAAAAAGTCAGACGGATTTTTTTCAGTTAGAAAGAGAACATGTTCTCTTTTTTTCTGATGGAAACATTTCTATCAGAAATTCCGTTCGTCTGAAATCCGACGGAGAAAAAAACATGCATGCATGCTCGGAAACAATTCGACGCATGCTCGGCAAGCATTGAACTTAATTTTTCTAAGTTCGTCGTAGTGTTGTACTTCACCGCGTTTTTGATGGTCGGAATTTGGTGTGTATGCAAGACAGCTTGAACTGGATTCCGTCGGAAAAACCTGACGGAAACTCTGATCGTGTGTACAGGGCATAAGTGTGGTGTTTACTAGCTAGCATCTGTAGTTTACTGAATGGGCTTACTTGCCAAAAAATTTCCTTTAAAGAAACCAAGAGCTACAAATCTTAAAGCATTCCACCTTGCAGAAGCGTAAAAAAGTACAGGAAGCCATGAAGGGTACAGGAAGCCAAGTATCAAGGGTCTAAAGAACTCTAATATGATGCATATAATAGATCTTTGGTTGTGCTTTCTTTCCAGAAAATAAATGCGATCATCGGGTGTCTGTATGCCATTTTAATTAGGGTTTTTAAAAATAATTTACACCAATGTCAAAATTAAACTTTTATCCTGCTGTAATTATGACTGATTTAGCATTCCTCCTTTTCATCATTTATGTTTCTAAAGCTGTATAAGAATACATAGTTTATCTCATAATTTTCCCTTTCTTTCTTAACCTATATCTTTTTTTTTTTTCTTAAAGCTTATGAATCTTCTTCATAAAGAAAACCTGTACTGAAAGAAATATGCAGGCTATCATTACTGCTCTTTTCCAAATGCAAATGTCATTGCTGTCTCTTGCTGCCATACCTTCTAAATTACAGGTCTGGAACAAAAATGCAGCAAATGAGGTTACAGCAAAGTCAAATATTCTAATCTGCATACTTTGGCATTAGTGACTAAAAAGGTGTAGAATCCAGTGAAACTTAATTTACTCCAGGCAAGAGGAATTTTCAAAAGGAGAACTTAGCAACAATGGCCCACACATTTCTCTCAGTACATTTAAGTATTTTTTTTAAGTAGTTCCATTTGTCTTAATTGAAGTATTTTTTCTTATTTTATTGTGCAAGATGCAAAAATGCCTAAGCTTTTGCAGAGGATACCCCAATCTAGATAGCTGCATAAAGAAACCAGCTAAAAGCTATATAAGTGTTTAGAGAAGCCTTGACTTAATAAAAGTAATAATATTAATGTAAAAATAATAAAAAAAGAAGAAAAAATGGTTAGTAAAAGACAGTTAAAATTTTGTCAGCAGACATTTTCTCTTAGGACACTAGCAAAAATTAAAACTTGTTTGCCTTTTTCCAAATCCTCCTGCAGAGGGCACTATAGTCCAAATATCTCCACATCCGGTGTCTCTTAAACTAGGAAAAGTTTTGGTTAGAAACTTTAGTTTATTAAAAGTAAATTTACTTTTAAGAGGGAACTTTTAATTTGATAATTAATAAATGTTCTAATTAATTAAACTGCTAGTCTGCATGGTTATCCAAATGAGGTCCTTGAAATTTCCATCAAACTTGCAATCTGATTCTGTTACATAAATGGCACTGTCATTAGTGAAGAGTGGCAGGACTATGTATGTGTTAAAATCACATTTTACCCTTCCTTTAAATTAAATTTTTTCTTTGCTGACCCTTAAAAATATTTTTTTTGCAATGTGTCCTTAATGTTTTATGTCTCTAAGGTTAGAGATTTAAAATGTTCGGAAAATTTGAAGCCATGTGAAAAACTGTAAAAAAAAATGTAAAACGTTTTACAAATTTAAAGTCATTTTGTTACACAGGGAATGTGAAATGCAGTGTATATATAAAAGTATTATACTTGAATTATAAATGTACTTATTCAGTAAATAAACTAAACTTGTTTTTGAATTTTTATTTCTTATTACAAATAGAATAAAAAGGACTGTATATGTTAAAGTGGAGGCCCACCTAATTTTTTAAAAGCCAGCAGTTACAAATACTGCAGCTGCTGTCGGCAGCCGAGGCCAAGCAATCACTCGCCTCTCGGCTGCCCCCGCCGCCATCCTCGGTGAGGGAATCAGGAAGTGAAGCGTTGTGGCTTCACTGCCCGGTTCCCTACTGCACATGCGCATCCTCACGGGTCCCGGCTGTCTCCTGGGACCAGTGTGTTTTCTAGAAGACAGCGGGGGGGGGGAAGAGGGCGTGACTCCCGCAGGAGTCTAGTCCCGTAAGTTAGTTCAAATACCTGTATTTTACAGGTATCTGCACCCCCTCCCCCCTGAAAGGGGGCAAATCTGACACCGGAGGGGGGGGTGTTCCGAAAAGCAGAGGTTCACTTTTTGTGTGGACCTCCGCTTTAAGAACATTGCAACTATACATGAGAACAGGTAACCACCCCCTTTCCCTCATAATAATTTAAACATTTCCTGCCAATATGCATTTTCAGTTATTGGCAATGCTGATCCAGAAGCAGATACTGCACTTGCAAGAGCTTAATCAGTGTTCCCCAAATTTTCAGGTGTCATTTTATCTATAAATAAAGGGATTGTGTATTTTTGGGCGACCACAATTTGTAACAGTTCCTTACTTGAGAATTCTGCCGGTGAAGAAACACTGTGTGATGATTCAGACTCCTCAGTAAGTGTTTCTGGAATGAGAAACCTGGAGGGAAAAACTACTTGCACTTTCATTATGGTCCTCATTATTGCATTCCATAAAGTATTTGTAATGCATTTAGGGCAAATCTGGCATGCAAGGATGTGTTTTGTCATCCTGGTAGCATTTGAAAAAGAAAATTTCTTCTCACAATATTTGCAAATTGAAGCTTTGCCCTTAGCAGAAATTGCAGTGTGGAGATGTTTTCAAACTCTAGATGTTGGTCTCACCATTTTACTGAGAGGAGGAAAAGAAAAAAACAATTAACTGGCCAGACTATAGGTAAACATCCTGCTTTGATGGTGGAGAACATAAATAGGAACTATTTAAAAGATTATAAAGATAAAAGAATTTGTCAGATATATTTACCCTCTTGAAATAGCAGAAAATGTAATAAAGACTCCCACAGAGTCAAACACAGTCCTGCAGCAGTGCTGCAAACTCTACGCTTGCTGTAATCCTAGTCAGTGTTGAGGTAAGGTATAAGTGCTCCAATCACCACTGCTGTTCACAATGTGGGGGGATAATGAGTCCCCTTCAGGGGATGCACTTACCAGATGGTAGAAATAAACCAGCATAATATCAACCTCCAGATGGTAGAAACAGCATATAATCCACCTCCTCAATATCCATCAGATTTTTCACCATTAAAGCAATATTCAGCATACATGAGGGAAAAAAGAATCCATATAGTGCAAATATCGTTTTGATAAATTTAATGAAAAAAATCCCCCAAAACAGAAATCCTCTTCAATATTTATGCGTACCGCAAATAGTTAAAAACAGGCATATAATGTGCTTATCTGCCTCCCGGTTCTGGACCCTGAAGACCGCTCTGGTTTGTTTCCTTTGGCGACTTCCTGGTTCCTTCCCCGTGGAGCGCAAATGTCACTTCCGGTTTCTTGTGCTTAGAGAGTCACGCCCTAAGTTTCTCACATTTGATTTTCCATCCTAAGCGCAGAGCTGTACACAAATAAGTTGCGCCAGTTGTTTTTGTACCTTTTTATATACATTTACCCTCTTACCTGTCAATTAAGGCCAGAGAAGCCTCTGGTTGTATCCCAACAGTTACCCAACTGTAGATCGTACAAGAAGGAGCCCACAAGCAAACTAAACTGGAGCCTTTCCCCTGCATTGCCAACTAGTGGCAGGAATATTTATCTTGTTTGAGAACTGCATTAAGAAGTACAGTGTTACTTGAACTGTATTCCGGAACATGCAAAAGTTAAGGCTTAACATAAAGTCCCAGAAATCTTCCATTAAGGTCTTCATGTTGTATATGTATATATATATGTATATATATTAGTATTAATTATAATTGTAAAATAGCATTTTCCACACAAAACGTATGAAAAATCGCTATGGAAAAAACACAACCGCCCCCCCCCCCCAATCCCAACTCTAAACTTGGTGATCTAAATGATGACTAATTTCAAATATTGATCTGTGAACTGATCTGTCCCTGTTTTTATTCTATGCATTGAAAATGGGCAAGGTAATTAATATGAAGGATATGTTCAGTATTTCAGTAGATGTTCATGATAATATGTTGTGTTCATGAAGTATTGGAGAATTCCAAAGACAATGTAATTAAATATATGCTTAAATAACATACAGTATATAGTCACAAGAAATTGGATATCAAAAACTTTGTAAAAAAGGTTTAATAAGTATAATACCATACAGTATGATACAAATTGAAGATGTACTAACCACCACACAACAAATTTACTATTGCTTGGATGGCTGGGAAGGAATTGTATGCATACTGCACAAGCATAGCCACAACATTTTAGGGCCCTTTTACAATTTTCCATTCTTGTGTGTTTAGTTAACACAAGTGCATTATTATACTGTGTCATGTGTTAACACACATTGCATTAGGGAACCCCATTAATTTAATATAGGGTGACAATGCCCTAAAACAGAAAAAAAGGGCATGCTGAATTATTTTTTTCTGATGCAATGCATTACAAAGCATGGCAGTGCGTTACCATGCATTATAATGCATGAGCTGTGTTGCAAGTAAATCAGTTTCTAAAATCAATGCAGGTGTAGTTTGATTGACAGAATTTTCCATTGCATGGGCATGGATTGCTGTAAGAATAGACTATCACTTATGTCTGTGACCTAGAAGTAGTCATAACCTGAAAGGAAGCCACAATAAATTAGAGAGGAATTTAATAACAAGCAGTGTTTAGGCCAAGTGCCCGTCAGGCAGTCAATACACAGGCAGATGTTTGTAGAAGATCAGTGTTTATGTTTAACAAGATCTAACACATTATTCAGGATGTTCAGGGCAGGTAAGCAAAATCATTTAGGATCAAGAAAAATATCTTTTGGGACTAACACACTGCAATGGTCAGAATTTAAACTTTAATTAAATAATTAAAATTTAAAAATTATTATTATTATTGTTATTATATTACCGAAGTTGCACTGAGTGGATTTTTTTGGTTTCTTTTATGGTCATCTACTTAATAGGCCCCTAGCAATATAGGTGGCATCCAAGTCATGCACATATGGTCTTGGTGGTCCCTAAATAAATCTGCTTGTGGATAGTTCTCTATTCAATAGATTAAAAGGGGGGGTAATACCGCGCTACTACACAGAGGAACTAGAGGCAGCAGCTAACGTGCGATATACACAATAAGCAATATTTTCTTTTCGCAGATTTTTATTTTTCTATTCAATAGATTACATGGAGACCTGAGGATAATGTCCATGCCATATACTGTATATGCAGTCTCGGTGGTCCCTGCAGAAATCTGGGGACACTCCTTTTCTTCTACAGCTCACAGGCTAAAGCTACCTTGAGACTTTCTCCATATCTGGAGTGTCCAAGGCTCCTGGATAACATTTACACAGTGCATACAGGTTGGCTACATCACCCCAATGTGTTGGCTCCAGTTAATGGAACGCTTGGAAGATTTTACCAGTTAAGGGCCTTTTGTGTGATTCTCTGTGTTTACCTTTAAGGATTGTTATACCTTTCCAATAATATATGAAGCCATTAATCAGCCTTTCCTAAGGTGTGATCTGGAGGATCGATAATTGTAGTGCTTCTATGGAAGAAATGGATGACCTAGTACATTTATGATTTATTGCAGTACAACTATTTACACTCACTCCAAGATCCACTCTTTTCCTTAAACAAGCATTCAAGGAATTGCTGTCACTTTGAGAGAGCACCACCACTATACCTTTGTGATTATCACAACCGTGTTGTTTTTTTCTTGATGTTATACAGTATATGGCTAACACATTCATTATGAGTGAGTCTATATATGTGTGTATATTTATATATGTATGCACACAATGTTATCAAAAGTATTGGGACACTTGCCTTTACATGCACATGACATCCCAGTCTGTAGGGTTCAATAATGAGTTAGCCCACCCTTTGCAGCTATAACAGATTCAATTCTTCTGGTAAGGCTATCCACAAGGTTTAGGATCATGTCTATGGAATGTTTGACCATTCTTCCAGAAGCGCAGTTTTGAGGTCAGGGTCATATTGGATGAGACGGCCTGGCTTGCAGTTTCACTCTAATTCATCCCAAAGGTGTTCTATCAGGTTGAGGTCAGGCCAGTCAAGTTCCTCCAACCCAAACTTTCTTCTCCATATCTTTATGGACCTTGCTTTGTGCACTTGTGAACAGTCATGTTGGAACAGGAAGGGGCAATCCCCAAACTGTTTTCACAAAGTTGGGAGCATGAAATTGTCCAAAATGTCTCGGTATGCTGATGCCTTAAGTGTTACCTTCACTGGAACTAAGGGGCCAAGCCCAACCCCTGAAAAACAACCCCACACCATATTCCCACCTCCACCAAATGATTTGGACCAGTGCACAAAGAAAAGTCTAAAAAGACAAGGATGAGCAAGTTTGTGGGGGAGGAACTTGACTGGCCTGCCCAAAGTCTTGACCTCAACCCGATAGAACACCTTTTGGAATGAATTAGAGAAGAGACTGTGAGCCAGGCATTCTTGTCAAACATCAGCGCCTGACCTCACAAATATGTTTCTGGTAGAATGGTCAAATATTCCCATAGGCACGCTCATAAACCTTGTGGACAGCCTTCTCAGAAGAGTTGAAGCTGTTATAGCTGCAAAGGATGGGCCAACTTAACATTGAACCCCATGGACCAAGACACCATTAAAGGCAACGTGCGTGTAAAGGAAGGTGTCTCAATACTTTTGACAATATAGTGTGTATATATATATATATATATATATATATATATATATATATATTTATAAAAAATATGTATGTATGTGTGTGTGTGTGTGTGTGTATATATATATATATATATATAGTATAGAGCTTGTTTTTAATAAATAAACCTCTGCTTTTAGCTAGTGTTTTGTGTCTGATTTTACCCTTTAGCTATTTGGCTACTTTAACTGGCAATTGCATGGTCATGCTACACTGTATTCAAATAAAAATTATATTTTTTTTCACACAAATAGTGTTTTCTTTTGGTGGTATTTGATCACCACTGTTTTATTTTTATTTTTTTGTGATAAAAATGAAAAAGTCTGCTATAAAACATATTTATTAAAAAAAAACTTCATAAATGTTGGCCAAATTGTAAGGGTTGTGAATATTTCTTTTTTCTCTCCTATATTATTTTATTTTTTTTCAAGTAGACTTATCTGTCAAGTAAATATTTTTACAGTAGTTTTAGATGGCATGGAAGCAGGAATATCAAAATGCTGCTTTTATAGAAACATTAAATTACTATAAAAAGATGCAGACTTGCATCCTAGATAGAGCTAAACCAAAAGCCAATATATATATGCATAACAGAAAATATTTCAAACTGACTATTCTGATTCACCACGCAAATGATATGACGAATGTTAGCTTAACATGCAGATTACAACGGTTTCTAGAGAGATTTAATCTTTGGTACACCCAACAAAGAACTCAAGAGTGCTGCATGTGAGCTTGGGCTCACTGAAACATTTATCCCTGGAGGCTCCCAGTAATATTTTCCTTCATTTTTTAGCCTGCTCTAAATAAAAAAAACAACTGGCTAGCTACTATGGAAAATATATATTTTTTCTCATTTGGGAAGCTTGTATGCAGACTTTTCTGAAATGCTTTTCAGAGAACAAAAAAAACACATAGAGGGGATACATACAGGCATTTTAAAAACATTTGTGCCACAGAAGCAATATGACAACCCAGATTTCCATTAATGTCTTCGACCAAGACATTGGGGCTGATTTACTATTATCAATGCGCTGCGCCGGTTCATGGCTTAATTAGTGCGCCGGGGGTAGCCTTAATTAGGCGCATGAACCAGCGTAGCAGTGGGCGCAATGCAAGTAATATGTAAAGCCGCCGAACTCCCTATAGAAGTCTATGGGAGAAATCAAAAGTGTTCATTTCAAAGGTTAATATGCAAGTTTTGTCCTAAAAAGTGTTTGGGGACCTGAGTCCTGCCCCAGGGGACATGTATCAATGCTTTTTTTATTTTTTAAAACAGACGTTTTTTCGGGAGCAGTGAATTTAATAATGCTTAAAGTGAAACAATAAAAGTGAAATATTCCTTTAAATTTTGTACCTAGGGGGGGTGTAAAGTCACCATGTGAAAAAGTGCATGTTTCCCGTACTTAGAACTGTCTCTGCACAAAATGACATTCTGAAGGAAAAAAAGACATTTAAAATTCACTCGCGGCTATAATGAATTGTCGGCTCCCGGCAATTCTGAGAGGATTCATTCATAAAAAAAAATAAAAAAACCTGGGGGTCCCCCCAAATTCAATTACCAGACCCCTCAGGTCTGGTATGGATAATAAGGGGAACCCCGCCGTAAAAAAAAAAAAATAACGTTTGGTTCCCCCCAAATATCCATACCAGGCCCTTCAGGTCTGATGTGGATTTTAAGGGGAACTCCACCCCAAATTTAAAAAAAAATGGCGTGGAGTCCTCCCAAAAATCCACACCAGACCCTTATCCGAGTTCGTTAACCTGGCCGGCCGCAGAAAAGAGAGGAGGACAGAGTGCAGCCCCCCTCTCCTGAACCGTACCAGGCCACATGCCCTCAACATGGGGAGGATGTCCCCATGTTGATGGGGACAAGGGCCTCATCCCCACAACCCTTGCCCAGTGGTTGTGGGGGTCTACGGGCAGGGGGCTTATCAAAATCTGGAAGACCCCTTTAACAAAGGGGACCCCCAGATCCCGGCCCCCCCTGTGTGAAATGGGGTACATTGTACCTCTACCATTTCACAAAAAAAGTGTAAAAAATGTTAAAAATGACAGTAGCCGGTTTTTGACAATTCCTTTATTAATATATTCTTTCAGCGCTTCTTCTTTTTCTTTTCTTCTTTCATTTGGGTTTCTTCCTCCATCTTCCTCTGCTTCTTTCTTGGGTCTTCTCGTCCGCATCTTGCCCGGTGTCCCGGGAACTCCACACCATTATACGGGACGAGAAGGCCTACGGAAGGAGAAGAAGATGGGAGAAGACGCCGGTCAAGATGCAGACAAGAAGTCCTAAGAAAGAAGCAGAGGGAGATGGAGGAAGAAACCTGAATGAAAGAAGAAAAGGAGAAAAGTAGAAGAAGAAGAAGCGCGGAAAGAAGATATTAATAAAGGAATTGTCAAAAACCGGCTATTGTAATTTTTTTACATTTTTGACACTTTTTTTGGGTGAAATGGTAGAGGTACAATGTACCCCATTACCATTTCACACAGGGGGGGCGGGATCTGGGGGTCCCCTTTGTTAAAGGTGTCTTCCAGATTTCGATAAGCCCCCCGCCCGCAGACCCCCACAACCACCGGCCAGGGTTGTGGGGATAAGGCCCTTGTCCCCATAAACATGGGGACATCCTCCCCATGTTGAAGGCATGTGGCCTGGTACGGTTCAGGAGAGGGGGGGGGTGCCGCACTCTGTCCCCCCCTTTTTTCTGCGGCCAGCCAGGTTAACGTGCTCGGATAAGGGTCTGGTGTGGATTTTTGGGGGAACTCCACGCCATTATTTTTTTTAAATTTTGGGTGGAGTTCCCCTTAAAATCCATACCAGACCTGAAGGGCCTGGTATGGATATTTAGGGGGAACCCCACGTAATTTTTCTTTACGGCGGGGTTCCCCTTAATATTCACACCAGACCTGAAGGGCCTGGTAATTGAATTCGGGGGGACCCCCACGCATTTTTTTTTAATGAGCAATGACTGTATTCTTTATAGCCATGATTACTTTTAAATTACTTTTTTTTTTCACTTCAGAAATGACATCTTGTACAGGGACAGTTCTAAGCACGGGAAACATGCGCTTCACAGGCATGTTATACCCCCCCCTGTAGGAAATTTAAAGGAATATTTCACTTTTATTGTTTCACTTTAACCACTTCCATACTGCGCATTTTCTGGCACTTCTCTCCTTCATGTAAAAATTATATTTTGTTCCTGGGAATTTACTCAGAACCCCCAAACATTATATATATATTTATTAGCAGACATCCTAGGGAATAAAGTGGCGGTCATTTTTTCTTTTATTTCCAACGGTATTTTGCGCAATAATTTTTCAAACGCCTTTTTTTTTGGCCCAAAAAAAAGAATGGTTTCATGAATTAAAAAATAACAAAGCAGTAAAGTTAGCCCAATTTTTAGGGATAATGTGAAAGATGATGTTACACAGAGTAAATAGATACCTAACTTGTCACGCTTTAATATTGCACACACTCATGGAATGGTGCCAAACTTCGGGACTTAACAATCTCCATAGGCAACGCTTGAATTGTTTTTACAGGTTACCAGTTCAGAGTTACAGAGGAGGTCTAGTGCTAATTATTGCTCTCGCTCTAACGCACGCGTCAATACCTCACATGTGTGGTTTGAACGGTGTTTACATATGTGGGTGGGACTTACATGCGTGTTTGCTTATGAGTGCGAGCTACTAGGGACAGGGGCATTTTAATTTTTTTTTTTTTCCGTAATATTTTTATTTTTGCACTTTTTTGTCCCTTTTTTTTTTGGATCACTTTTATTCCTATTCCTTGTAATAGGACTAGTGTGTGACAGGTCCTCTTTATGGAGAGAGGCGGGGTCAATAAGACCCCACATCTATCCTCCAGGCTGGAAAGCATGAGATCGGAAAAAAAACACTGATCTCATCCTTTCAGCCGCGATCATGTTCGTTCAGCACAGTGGTGTAGTGGATAGTACTTTCACCTAGCAGCAAAAAGGGTCGCTGGTTCGAATCCTGCCCGTGACACCATCTGCCTGGAGTTTGCATGTTCTCCCTGTGCCTGCGTGGGTTTCCTCCCACAATATAAAAACATGCTGTAAATCGGATCCTGTCTAAATAAGCCCTAATATGCAGTAGTATATTTAGGTTTTGTGCTGCCCTAGGCCTGACTAAACTTCTGCACCTCCTAATAGAAAAATAACCCACACTTCCTGTCAAGGCCACACCCTGTTTTTTTAGGACCTGCCCAGAAATTTTCAGAGGGGGGACACACACGCACACTAGTTCTGGGGGGAGGGGGGCACTGGATTCCATTAATTTTCATAGTTTCTTTCTCACTTCCTGTTTGGCTATGGGGCAGGAAGTGAAGGAAAATCTCCCCAATTGGACAGGGATGGTACAAAATAAACTGACAGGGGCTATAACCCTCCCTCCCTCCATCCAAAATGAAAGAAAAAAAGTGTTGATCATAGTTCTACTTTATGCACAAATTTCTGATAATTTTATTGAGAGGACTAAGAAAATATAACCATGCCAATAGGCCAGGATACAGCATTAGCAATATGTATGAATGTGTGTTAGGGACCCCTAAACACCACCCAATGTTAAATAAAAATGTTTCTTAATTTGCAAATAAGTATCATCTGCTCATTTTTTGGGGATGTCTGCACCCCTGATAGGTTGAAGACACTTCACAAATGTTGTCACTTTCTAATTCAAATTCATTCACTTTCTGTCACATAGCCAAACAGTAAGTGAGGGTAAAACCTTACTAATATCTTTTCTCGGGGACACAGAGATCAATCTAAATAGTTTCCCATTATGTAAATTGCACTCTAGCATTTTGCTGTGTACACCCCAAAGTATTAGGGATCTTGGACTTTGGGGTCCATTTCCTAAAGCCAATTCCACTTTGCACTACAAGTGGACAAGCAAGGAAGAAAAAAAAAAAAAAAAAAAACTTCGCTTCTACAGGATTGGATGTTAAAACCATCAGTGCTTCCCCTCTGATTTTCAGCGACTACGCTTCTACTGCAGAGTGGCTTTGCCTTTACTAAACCCCAAACTAAATAATCATTTGGGGTGTACACAGCAGTGCTGGAGTGCAATTTGCTTAATGGGGACACTAGTTAGATTGACCTGTGTCCCCAAGAAAAGACATTGGTAGGGTTTTAACCTCACTTCCTGTTCAGCTGTGTGACAGGAAGTGAGTGAGTGAGTGAAAAACTTATATAGCGCTGCACATGCGAACTGAATCGCCTCTGGGCACTTGTTTGACCATTTCTCCTTTGACCTCAAAAGAGATGGGTTTTGATCTTTCTCTTAAAGACCAAGTGGTTCTCCTCCAACCGAATGGAGGTTGGTAAAGTGTTCCAAAGTCGAGGGCCTTGGACAGCAAATCTTCTTTCTCCTTTGGACTTGTATCTGGTTTTGGGGATTTGGAGTAGATTTTGGTTGGAGGATTTTGGTTGGTGGATCGCAGAACGCGATTGGAGGATCGCAGAACGCCTTTAATTTTTCCGCATTGATATTTGGGGGCATTTCCCAAAATACATTTATGCATCAGACAAAGCGCTTTGAAAGTGATTATGTCTTTCACTGGCAGCCAGTGATGGCTTCTCAGTGAGGGTGAGATTGATTCCCATGTTTTTTTCCCAGTCACAAGTCGCGCGGCCGTATTCTGAACGACCTGTAGGTGAGTGATTTGGTACTTTGGGAGTCCGAGGTAAAGGGCATTTGCATAGTCAAGTCTGGAGTTAACAATTGTTCCCACCACGACTGCTATGTCTTCTTTAGGAATAAATGGAATAAGTCTGCGTAGTAGGCGCAGCAGATGGTACGATCTGCTGACTACTGGCCCTATTTGTGCATCCATTGTCATGTAGGTGTCGAAGATGACTCAGAGACTTTTGACTTTGGTGCCATGGGTGATGATTTTGCCCAGAATGGGCCGAGGGTGTCCAGGTTGTTGCCAGTTGATTCTTTCGATTGGCGTGAAACAGGAGAAATTCTGTTTTCGAACCGTTGAGTTTAATATAACTCTTTGTCATCCAGTTCTCTATCAAAGAGAGGCAATTCTCTAGACCTAGATCTAGAGATGATGATCCTTTTTATTGCAGATGCGAAAGTACAATTGTGTGTCATCTGCATAAGAGTGGTTGTCAGGGAACTCCTGTAAGATGCTTTGCACATAGACGTGCGCAAGCGCATAGCCTTTGCCATAGAATGGCTCACAGGCTCGCACATGCGGGCACGCATGCGCACAGATACGGGTACGCGCGCACACGTACGAGCATAATTCAGTTTGGCGCCAGACAGCCTATTTAAAGGGAGTCTGGGCTCTTATGCCTTGCTGACTGATCTTCAGCTGTGTTCCTGAACCTTGCGCTGATACTGTGTATTTTCCTAGTGTTTAACCCGGCTTGCTCTTGACCTTGGCTCTGTGTCCTGTTCCTGTACTTATGTCCATCCCTGACCCGGCTCCGTTCCTGACTTTGGCTCTGTCTATGATTCGGTACCTCACTGCCCGCTTGCTGACGAACCTGGCTATCCCTGAGACCTTGCTCCTGTCTACGTTTCTGGTTGCTGTTAACCCTCAGTTACCTGCCTGGCTGTTACCTGTTCCTGCTAAGCTCATTACAGTCTGTTCCAAGCCGCTGAACCCTGCCAAGCTGTTCCCTAGGGACCCCCGGCTCCAGGCACTCGTGTCCCTCTTGTCCTTCGGCTTCCTCTGTTTCACCTTCAGCGGAGCCAGGACAGGAGATATAAGAGAGGCTGACCTCATCAAATCAGTCTCCCATCCGATCCCTGACAGTGGTAGAGCAGCTTTTGGCTGCTGATGATTTCAAAAAGGGCGGAGATAGATATTGAACAGCACCGGTGACAGAGGGGATCCTTGAGGGACTCCGCATGACACCATGTATTTTTCAGAGGTGAATGGTCCCAGTTTCACTACTTGTGATTTTCCAAAAAGGAGGAGAACCAGGATAAGTCACATTCCGTGACTCTGGCTACTTCAGCTAGCCGAGTCAGTAATAGTTTGTGGTCTACCATGTCAAAAGCTGCGCTAAGGTCCAACAGTACTAGAAGACAAGATTCTCCTTCATCTGCGGCCTCGAGAGCATCATCCCATATTTTGAGCAATGCTTTTTCCATCCCCTGCCCTGGACGGAAACCCGATTGAAAAAGATTGAGCAAATTATGGGTGTCTAAATGCTGTTGCAGCTGTTGTACCACTTCTTTCTCCATTACCTTGGAGAAGACGTTCAGGCCTGTAATGGGACAACGGTGTTCAGGGTCCTTATGGTCAAGGGTGGGTTTCTTTAAGATGGGTTTGATTATGCCTTGTTTCAACAGGGCGGGCACTATGCCTTCCTTGAATGACTGGTTTATCAGCTGCATGATAGGTGGTGCCAGAATATCGGCACATTCCTTCAGCAGTTTGGTAGGGATAATATCATTAGGTGCTGTGCTATTTCGCAGGGCGCTAATGATATTTTTTGTGGCCTTGATGGAGATGGGTTTTAGAGTAAACATTGTTGATTGTGGCTGATTTCTGTGGGAATTGGGCAGTTGACTAAGGGGGGATTGAGGGGGGTACTGTTTTGCTGAATGCTTTCACGGATCCTTTCAATTTTGTTAACGATAATTCATTGGGGGTACTTGACTGAGGCTGAGGCCCACTGCAGTAAAAAGGAAATAATAATTACCGCGCTGTATTTTTCCTTTCCTGGTGAATAAACATGACAGCAAACATTTCATGCATACACACCAGGAAAAAAGCTTCCAGACAAAAATCACAACTGATTGTTGTAACCAATCAGCCCTAATTCAGCTGCAGCTGTCAAAATCTGTAGCATGAAAAATTAACAAAAAACAAACTTCAAAATTTGAAAGTAATTTTATTGGTCAACAAAACAAGGAAAGCAAAAAAAAAATATATATATATATAAAAAAAAAAATAAACAGGTTCATTTGAGACATTAAACAAAATACGGTTTATGCTTTGGAAAAAAACACAATAGAGACACGGGATTGAAATATTAGTCACAACATCTTGAGAAATATTTTGCAAAATAATGCAGTACAAAGACATCAAAGTGAGTAAACGCCGTAAAAAATAAAAACATACATTGACAAAAAAAACCTTGATCAAAAACATATCTTCTTGCAAAGACATTCTTGCCAGCCGGCCCCACACACACAACCTGCCCTCTTTCAGGGCAGCTGACAAATGCTATAAACACACTTTATATAACATACTGTAGGCTTGTGTGTTAATGACGCAATTGAAAACACATGGTCAAAGTTCAGTCTTTACATTGGGTGAACTTGTTACACCTGTTAAGGATGTCCTTAAATTACTAAGCCAAAAAACACTCTCTATGAGACACAAAAAGCAACATCAAAAATTCTAAGTCCCTGGGCATGCTCAGTTCACCAGAAATGCAGAGGCAGAAGCATGAACAAAGCTGCAATCGCGGCTGAAAGCATGAGATCTGTGTTTATTTGTTTCCCGATCGCATGCTTTCCAGCCTGAAGGACAAGATGTGAGGTCTTAATGAATTATTACGTAAAAAAAATAAATAATAATAATTAAAACGCCCCTGTCCCTAGTAGCTCGCACTCAGAAGCGAACACGCGTGTAAGTCCCGCCTACATATGTAAACGCCGTTCAAACGTGTGAGGTATTGACGCGTGCGTTCGAGCGAGAGCAATACTTTTAGCACTAGACCTCCTCTGTAACTCTAAACTGGTAACCTGTAAAAAAAAACAAGCGTCGCCTATGGAGATTTTAAAGTCCTGAAGTTTGGCGCCATTCCATGAGTGCGTGCAATATTAAAGCGTGTCAAGTTAGGTATCTACTTACTTGGTGTAACATCATCTTTCACATTATCACCAAAAATTGGGCTAACTTTATTGTTTTGTTATTTTTTAACCACTTGTTGGTCAATGACCAGGCCACTTTTTGCGATTTGGCACTGCGTCGTTTTAACTGACGATTGCGCGGTCGTGCGACGTGGCTCCCAAACAAAATTGACGTCCTTTTTTCCCACAAATAGAGCTTTCTTTTGGTGGTATTTGCTCACCTTTTTTTTGCGCTATAAACAAAAATAGAACGAAAAAAAAAAAAAAAAAATAATAATATTTTTTACTTTTTGCTATAATAAATATCCCCAAAAATCAATAAAAAAAATTGTCTCATTTTAGGCCGATACATATTCTTCTACATATTTTTGGTTAAAAAAAATCGCAAAATGCGCAAAAGTTATAGCGTCTACAAAATAGGGGTTAGTTTCATGGAATTTTTCTTAAATGTTTTTTTTTACTAGTAATGGCGGTGATCAGCGATTTTTATCAGTACTGCGACATTATGGCGGACACATCGGACACATTTTTGGGACCATTGGCATTTTTATAGCGAGGAGTGCTCTAAAAATGCACTGATTACTATAAAAATGCCACTGGCAGGGAAGGGGTTAACACTAGGGGTGAGGAAGGGGTTAATTATGTTCCCTGTGTGTGTTCTAACTGAAGGGGGGTGGGAATGACTAGGGGAAATGATAGATCGCTATGACGATCAGGCATTTGTCCCCCTGACAGGACCGGGACTCCCGATTCTCGCTCTGGGACCAGGGGCGAGCGGTAACGCTGAAGAAGGGGAACTCCACACCAATTTTTTTTTAAAAAGGGCGTGGGTTCCCATGCAGTGGCACATCAGGCCCTTCGGCTTGGTCTGGATCATAAGGGGTTAACCTACACTGAAAAAAACAGCGTGGGGTTCCCCCAAGATCCAGACCAAACCCTTATCCAAGCACGCAGTCTGGCCGGACAGGAATGGGGGTGGGGATGAGCGAGCGCCCCCCCCTCCTAAGCCGTACCAGACCGCATGCCCTCAACATGGGGGAGTGTGTGCTTTGGGGCAGGGGGGCACTGCCCCCCCACCCCAAAGCACTCTTGTCCCCATGTCGATAGGGACAAGGGCCTCTTCCCAACAACCCTTGCCGTTGGTTGTCGGGGTATGCAGGCGGGGGCTTATCAGAATCTGGGAGCCCCCTTCAATAAGGTGGCCCCCAGATGCCGGCCCCCCACCCTATGTGAATGAGTATGGGGTACATCGTACCCCTACCCATTCACCTGGGGGGGAAATGTAAAGTAAAAAAAAAACACCACACAGATTTTTAAAATAATTTATTAGTCAGCTGGGGGGTCTTCTGCCGGGGCCCCCCCTTTCTTCTTTAAGCTCTTTTACAAGGGGGGTGTAGGCCCGGTCTTTTTTCTTCCACCAGGGCCCCAGGCTTTGTAGTTTTCTGCCGGGGGGGGCGCCACTCATCCGGGCTTCTCCGCTGCCTTCCACCGGGGCTCCCCTTAAGCTCTTTTACATTCGGGGGGGACGCGGTCTTCGTAGTTTTCTGCCGGGGGGGCCACCCCTCCGGGCTTCTCCGCCGCCTTCTGCCGGGGCCCCCCACCCCCGTAAGCCCCTTTACATTCGGGGGGGCTGCTGGCTTTGCCGTTTTCTACCGGGGGGTGCGCCACCCCCTCCGGGCTTCACCGTTTTCTGCCGGGGGTCAGGGCTTCTCTCCGCTGTGTTCTCTGTTCCCTCTTCTGCCTGTCTCCTCCGCGGAGCCCAGGGCTTCTTTCCGCTTTCTTCTCTGTTGCCTCTTCTGCCTGTCTCCGCCGCGGAGCCCAGGGCTTCTTTCCGCTATCTTCTTTCTTCTTCTGTTCCATTCGATGTTGACACGACGAGCTCTCCCGCTGTAATGGCGTCTGAGCGGACCGCGTCGACTTATATAGGCATAGGGCGTGGTCACCGGGTGATGCCACCCTGCGACCCCAACCATCGAATGGAAGAGAGAAGACTGGGCCTACACCCCCCTTGTAAAAGAGCTTAAAGAAGAAAGGGGGGGCTCGCAGAAGACCCCTCAGCTGACTAATAACTTATTTAAAAAATCTGTGTGGTGTTTTTTTTTACTTTACATTTCCCCCCCCAGGTGAATGGGTAGGGGTACGATGTACCCCATACTCATTCACATAGGGTGGGGGGCCAGCATCTGGGGGCCTCCTTATTGAAGGGGGCTCCCAGATTCCGATAAGCCCCCGCCTGTATACCCCGACAACCAACGGCAAGGGTTGTCGGGAAGAGACCCTTGTCCCTATCGACATGGGGACAAGAGTGCTTTGGGGAGCACACACTCCCCCATGTTGAGGGCATGCGGTCTGGTATGGCTCAGGAGGGGGGGCGCTCGCTCGTCCCCACCCCCATTCCTGTCCGGCCAGACTGCGTGCTTGGATAAGGGTTTGATCTGGATCTTGGGGGAACCCCACGCTGTTTTTTTCAGCTTAGGTTAACCCCTTATCATCCAGACCAAGCCGAAGGGCCTGATGTGCCACTGCAGGGGAACCCACGTCATTTTGTGTTTGAAATTTGGCACAGAGTTTCCAATTCATGGTCAGCGTGAGCTGAAAACAGTTCGGCCATTCACGCGCGCCGTCTCAACCCGCGCAAATACAGCTACGCCGCTTGGAATTTACCAAGATTTTCCCGGTGTAGTGAGACGGCGTACGTGGAAGGACGTAATTGCCACGCATGCATGCGCAGTATGCAAATAAACCTCCCCGAGTGTTTAGGCGTACTTGCCGTGTGTTGCGATGTTTTCAGAAAAATCACTTTCACTTTCAATTCGGCCCGGGAAACTTAAACAAACACATGTCACTACACTTCCCCACTTCACCTCACATCTCTCCCCTAATAAACTCCCGCCCAAACCCCTTCTATTTACATTTCTAAATGCCGTACGCCAGCTCTATAGAGGCGCACCATGCGCCCTCTCCTGGGCGCACTAGGCATTATAGTAAATAAAGAAATACACTTCTCTGTCAGTGTATTTCTTTAGTAAATGTCAAAATGGCTGTTACTCCTGCCTTTGCTCCATGATTCATGGCGCAAAGGCTTGGTAAATCAGCCCCACTGTAACTAAGTTGCAATTTACAATATAAAACATATTGGGTCTGATTGGACGTTACATCTAATTGTGACAGATATTAGTCTAACTAGAGCAGCATGACTGCTGTTTAGCTTTGGTACAGAGAAAAAACAGATGGTGGTATATATTAATTACTTTCTTGTCACCTTCCACATATGTTACACACTTGTACCCTAATGATGCTAACCTAATAGATACAATACAACATAACACAGCATGGGACATAGAACACAGTAGAAATAATAACACAAAAAAAACGTACATGTCTACCAAATGAAAAATATGCTTTCAATCACATTTGCTGAATTTTATTATGTCGTTTTACAATTGGAATATAATATTTGAGTCACTATAATTTTGTTTTAGTGTTTCTTTTATTTCAGACAATAAATGCACGCTGACTTTTAATCTGCCATTAACTTTTCTTTAGAAGATTGTCCTTATCTTTTGGAAACTGGGAAATTAACATGCATGTATCATGCCCTATCTCCATTCATTTGCTTTCACATTCAGAGCAGGTTATACCTTGCAGGAAACTAGCCATAAATAATTAGTATTAGCTTTATTGCGTGACCTGCATTCATGCTAAGTTCACATTCTGCTCATAGCATTCTTCTGATCCATGTTGTTTTTTTATGTACAAGGAATGGGATGTTCAGCTATATACATAATTTGCAGAAAGCAAGAGTCTAATTTGCTATTTCATAAAAAGGAGTTAAACGTCTTTTATTACATTCTCTCCTAGGCATTGCCATTAGAATGATGTCACATCTTCCTTTCTGATGAAGTGCTTGGCACTGACTGTAACACCCCAAACAAACCCCCACATCTGGCCCACTTGTGTGTTTTAACCGGCCCACAGTGTAAGCAAAGCCTCCCATGCTGTCACGCTGTTTTTTTTTTTTAACAAGAGAACCCGAGGCGCGGCACCTCCCCTCTTCCCGCCCGCTGTTTGAAGTTACGATCCTTCCACGAGTGACGTCACAGACGCGGCACCTCCCCTCTTCCTGCCCACTGCTACACTCGTAAAAGGATCGTTAACAAACAGGGGGCGGGAAGAGGGGAGGTGCCGTACCTGTGACATCACTCGTGGAAGGCTCGTGACTTCAAACAGCGGGCGGGAAGAGGGGAGGTGCCGCGCCTCGGAGAAGGGAGCTGCAGAAGACCTGAAGTCAGCTAGAATGGCTGATCATGTTATTGTGTTGCACAACACTGATAAGCACACTACAGGGGAGATTGCTACATTGCTGTGCTGATGGGAATATTTCTGGGGACATTGCTGTGCTGATGGGAACATTGCTGGGGACACCTCTGATGGGGACACCGCTAATGGGGATGCCGGTGTCCCCATTAGCGGTGTCCCCATCTTTGGTGTGCCCATTAGCAGTGTCCCCATCACCGCTGATGGGGACACCGCTGATGGGGATGCTGTTGATGGGGACACCGCTGATGGGGATGCTTTTGATGGGGACACCGCTGATGGGGACATGAGGTCACTGCTGATGGGGACACTGCTAATGGGGACATGGGGACACTGCTGATGGGGACATGGGGTCACTGCTGATGGGGACACTGCTGATGGGGACACTGCTGATGGGGACGCTGCACATGGGGACACTGCTGATGGGGACACTGCTGATGGGGATGCTGTTGATGGGGACACCACTGTTGGGGATATGGGGACGCTGCTGATGGGGACGCTGCTGATGGGGACGCTGCTGATGGGGATGCTGTTGATGGGGACACCGCTGATGGGGACATGGGGATGCTGCTGATGGGGACGCTGCTGATGGGGACACTGCTGATGGGGACAGCGATGTCCCCATCAGCGGTGTGCCCATTAGCAATGATGGGGACACTGCTGATGGGGACAACGCTGATGGAGACAACGCTGATGGGGACACCGCTGATGGGGACACTGATGAGGACACCGCTGATATTTTATACGTAACTGTTTTTTTTTCCGGCCCCCAAATACTTGTAAAATCTACAATGTGGCCCTCATGTTGAAAAGTTTGGAGACCCCTGCTCTAATGTCACACTTTTATATTTTTCCATCTGTATGCTTTAGAACTCATTTTCAGTTCTTGTTTATAAGACTGATCTACCAATGTTCTTCTATTTTGAAACTAACTCTTAAGCCTCGTACACACGATCAGTCCATCCGATGAGAACGGTCTGAAGGACCGTTGTCATCGGTTAACCGATGAAGCTGACTGACGGCCCTTCGTGCCCACACACCATCGGTTAAATAACCGATCGTGTCAGAACGCGGTGACGAAAAACACAATGGGCTAGATTCAGATAGGTTAGCGGATCTTTAGATATCTGATTTACGTTACGCAGCCGCTATTTTTTGAGGAAAGTGCTTTATTCAGAAAGCACTTGCCTCTAAAGTTGCGGCGGCGTATCGTAAATCCCCCGGCGGAATTCAAATTCCGCGGCTAGGGGGCGTGTACTATTTAAATCAGGCGCGTCCCCACGCCGATTGAACAGCGCATGCGCCGTCCGCAAATTTTCCCAGCGTGCATTGCTCCAAATGACGTTGCAAGGACGTCATTGGTTTCGACGTTAACGTAAATTACGTCCGGCCGTATTCGCGAACGACTTACGGAAACAACGTAAAAAATTCAAAACTCTGCGCGGGAACGACGGCCATACTTAACATAGGATACGCCGCACTTACCCCAGGGGTAACTTTCCGCCGGAATAAGCCGGACGCAAACGACGTAAAAAAAAAAACGCCGGGCGGTCGTTCGTTTCTGAATCGGCGTAAATGCTCATTTGCATATTCGACGCGTCAAAGATATGGAAGCGCCACCTAGCGGCCGGCCTGGAATTGCAGCCTAAGATCCGGCGGTGTAAGTCACTTACACCTGTCGGATCTTAGGCATATCTATGCGTAACCTGATTGTATGAATCAGGCGCATAGATACGACGGCCGTACTCAGAGATACGACGGCGTATCAGGAGATACGCCGCGTATCTTCTTTCTGAATCCGGCCCAATGACGTGCTGAAAAAAATGAAGTTCAATGCTTCCAAGCATGCGTCGACTTAATTTTGAGCATGCGTGGATTTTTAACCGATGGTCGTGCCTACTAACGATCGGTTTTGACCTATCGGTTAGGTATCCATCGGTTAAATTTAAAGCAAGTTGGCTTTTTTTTAACCGATGGTTAAATAACCTATGGGGCGGGGATTGTATCATGTGATTTCCATGATTGGCTGTCACAGCGGTCACATGATTGGAAAACTCCCGATTGCAAGTACCGATTAGGAGCTTTCCGCGAGCCACTGGTCTCTGTGCCAGAGACACACAGGACACGTGATGTTTTTGACACAGCACTGAGGGTGCTATTGCATGCAAAAATGTGGCTGCGCAGTGCAAAGGCCCGGCTGCCGAGGGGGCACATATATACGTGCGCTCAGCGCCAAGGTGTTAATAATAGCTCACTTGAAAAATCTCCTTGCGTTGTAAGTGCTGTCTGTCTCCTGGCAATCTGTTTCTACAACTTCCTGGGTTCCCTGCATGCTTTGGAGCTTCTCCTGTGCTGTTTACTTTCATTTTCTAAGGACTACATATCCCATATCCCATATCCCATATTCACACTTGAAAAAAAAACATTTTGTTGTCTTGCACAAAAGAATTCTTCAGCTGCCCTGTGAGAATCTTCCAGGTTAGTTTATTTTCTTCTTTCCCAAGACCTCAAAACACATCTCTTATGCCCTGTACACACGATAGGATATCTGATGGAATCTAATCCGATGGATTTTTTTGTCAGATATCCGATGAAGCTGACTTTCATCAGTCTTGCCTAAACACCATCAGTCAAAAATCCGACCGTGTCCAACGCGGTGATGTAAAACACTACGTGCTGAGAAAAATGAAGTTCAATGCTTTTGAGCATGCGTCGACTTGATTCTGAGCATGCATGTTTTTTTGACCGATGGACTTCCACACAGACGATCGTTTTTTTCTATCGTTTTTTTATCCATATTTTATTTTAAAAAATGTTCTATTTTTTTTCACCGATGGAAAACAAACCGATAGGGCACACACACGATCGGTTTGTCCGATGAAAACGGTCCATCGGTCCGTTTTCATCAGACAAACCAATCGTGTCTACAGGGCTTTATTGATTGGGTATGCAAATTGTACATATATTTGCAAATGCATTAAACATATGCCAGTGAAACCTCTCCTATAAATTTTAAACAGGATTTTTTAATCGCAAAAAAGTGCAGGACTGGCATTAACCAGATTTGACCTAGGTAACCGGACTTTACAGGCTGAGCATAGGAGACCAAACATAATTATAATCAAATATAATATATTTTTTTACAAACATTAAAATATTTTTTATAAAAGCATAGGCTTAAATACTTTCAGGTAATCCACATAACAATGTTACAAAGATTCTCTACTTTTGGTACTGGAAGTCTACTTAATGTATGGTTTAAAGCAAGATAGCATAGGTGTAAGAACTGTATGCTTCCAGTTAACCAGGTCTGCGAGGTCTAATTATTTTTTTTTGTGGAATTTCGGACAAATTACTTCAACACTTCCTGATAGTTAGTGACTTAACTTGCCTTCCCTCTCCTATTGACCAAGAAGTCGGCCCAATCATAATTTTCGGGCCATCAGGAATATAAACAGGTGGAAGGGAGCTGCCAAGCTTTAACACTACCTGGAGAAAACGTAAATGCTCATTCTTGGTCTTTTCTGAGCACAAAATAATTTCCTTCATTATAACTTGGGGTACTGCTTTTTCAGTAAAGTCTAGTCTTTCACTTTATTTTTTAATTTAAGTTATGGTTTTAGGTTAAAAACTAAGATATTGACTGGAGTTGGTGTTTAATAAATGAAGAGTGAAGAATTTAAGCAGAATGAGAATGTATGGCAAATTTGACTACATTTTAACCACTTGCCGCCCGCCAATGACATATTGACGTTGGCAAAGTGGTCGTAGAATCCTGACTGGACGTCATATGACGTCCTCAGGATTCTGAGCCGCTGCGTGCCCCCAGGGGCGCGCATCGCAGCAATCGTTGCTGCAGGGTGTCAATCTGACACCCCGCAACACCGATCAAGGTAAAGAGTCTCTCACGGAGACTCTTTACCACGTGATCAGCCGTGTCCAATCACGGCTGATCACGATGTAAATAGGAAAAGCCGGGATAAAAAAAAAAGGATGCCACCCTAGACCACCAGGGATGAGGAGGACACAAAAAATGGATGCCAATCAGTGCCGCAATGGATGCCAATCAGTGCCCACAATGGGCATCACTGATTGGCAGGCATTGTTTGGCACTGATTGGCATCCATTAGTACAACACATACAATAGTGCCCATCTATGCCTATCCGTGCCACCTATCAGTGCCCATCCATGCCGCTTTTCAGTGCCCATCCATGCCGCCTATCAGTGCCCATCCGTGCCGCCTATCCGTGCCCGTCCGTGCCGCCTATCCGTGCCCAGCCGTGCCGCCTATCTGTGCCTATCTGTGCCACCTATCCAAGCCCATCCGTGCCGCCTATCCAAGCCCATCCATGCCGCCTATCCGTGCCGCCTATCAGTGCCCACCAGTGCCGCATATTAGTGCCCATCAATGCCACCACATCAGTGCCACCTCTTTGGTGCCCATCAGTGCCGCCTTATAAGTGCCCGTCGGTGCAGTACCATCAGTGCTCATCAGTAAAGGAGAAAACGTACTTATTTACAATGTTTTATAACAGAAACAAAAAAAATCGTTTTTTTTTCTAAATTTTCAGTCATTTTTTTTTTTTTTTTTGCAGAAAATAAATATCCCATAGGTAATCAAATACCACCAAAATAAAGCTCTATTTGTGGGTACAAAATGATACAAATTTAGTTTGGGTACAGTGTAGCACGACCGCGCAATTGTCATTCAAAGTGCAACAGTGCTAAAAGCTAAAAATTGGTCTGGGTGGGAAGGTGTATAAGTGCCCTGTATGGAAGTGGTTAAAGTCATTAGGGGTAATTTGGATCACATACACTCTTTAGAATACCATCGCACCTTTGCACTAAAATAGTGCAGTTACATCAATATACAGTATTTTAGGAGGTGGTAGCACCAAGGCCGGAGTGTCTATACCAGGCACTCCGCCCTTAGTGAAGCTTAGCATTACTGAGGTCTCTTACCGGTCACTGCGCCCATCATACTGAAAGACAGGGAGTTTTATAGTAGAGTGGGTGTAGCCTAATGGGGAACTCTGAGACTAGGGGGAGTTGGGAATCTCCCGGCTGGCAACTGAATGTGGCCAGAGATGAGTCATGAGTTATTAGGATACCTCCATCTTCCGGGATCCTTGTAACCACTTGTCATGTGTAGGTAGCTGTCATATTAATGACAGTTTCCCAGCACAATGTGTCCCACTCTGAGCACTGATGTATCTTTGTAAGCCAACCCAGAGTTGGTCTTAATTACCACCAATTTCCTAATCTGCATACTAGCAGTTTTTTTTTATCTGTCACAGATATAGTGACAGGTTCCTCAAGTGGAGGTAGCAAGTGTGATGATAATGCAGACAGGGCAACCCACACAGGCAACCATGTTGTTCAACACCCTAAAAAGTCAGTCATGACATTTTATTTGTTATTTTCTTTTTCTGCTTTAAATTAGAGACCGAGCAGTTCTGACCCCCCTTTCAGAACATAGCTACAACTCCAAAAGTGCATTTCCATAGGCATTCTGTCTAAGTAAACAATCCGGAAATCACTGCAAGCGTTTGTCGCAGTGAGAACTACCTGAATTTGCTGCAAATATCAGTACTGTTACCAAAACGATATCACCTGAATTAGGGCCAGATAGTTTTAAAGGGATCTACAGAAAAGTATTGTAAAAAATGTATTGAATTGCCCGGACTGTGTTTTCTAGGAGAAAATATTCCATACCTGTGACTGACCTTTGTAAACACTGAAATGTAGCAAAAGCCACTAAACACATTCACCTCCCTAGATTCTTTGTCATTTGTACTGAATGTACTGAATCTATTAGTTATAATGTCTACAGCAGGTGTGCAGGGTGAGTGCTAGTGAATGCAAATGTGGATTTTATGTGAAATGCTTGCTGGGTCAAATGTGCAGCAGGGAGCCATTGGGAGCAAGAAATAGTAAGTCCTTCACAGTTACTTTAAGCAAGGGTCCAATGTTCAAAACAAAGCAGAGATGATGGCTGTAACAATAATTGTGATATAAATCTGTTACTGGGCTTTGAATTTCCCAGTGAAGAATATGAATTTAATAAGCAGCAAAAAATGACTTACTCTGTGATTTGTAATTATGGTAAAAGAACTGGTGGTACAATTGGCAAATTATTGGTTTGCCAGTCAGTCACTGCCATAAAAATACTATTGTGAAAAAAATACACCAACATACATTAAGCTGTAAAAAGAAAGAAAATGATTAGGGGCATGGGCAGTCACTGTTTCCTTTCTCAGCAGCAGAAGGTAGAGCCAAACTACATGTCACAGAAAAAAATAGTTTTCAAACACTTCCCCTGTTCTATCGCTGCCCAATGTGCCCATGCATTCTCAACAGCAACTAAGAGCACTAGCAGTAATTTTTGTTATAGCTTACATTGCACCTTGACTCCTTCTGCCCGTCTGTGGCTCTTGTCCCAACAGAATCTGCATACAGCTGGGGCAAAGTGGAACTTCTGAACTACTGTGTATGTTCTTGGTGTCTCAGTGAAGAACATGGAGATTTAAAGGGACAATAAGGAGACTGAAATAGAAACCATATGAGAGTGACACCTAAGAAATCTAAGTGAGCTGACACTTGTTTGCTGTGGTAAGACCAATGGGGTCATTGGGTGTGCTTTGGTACCACCAAAAAAATATGCTAGCACCCCTATATCACCTCCATAAGCAGCCCTCAGGGTCTGCATTTCCCATTTCATAAAGAAATGGACAAGCACAGCCAGCTTTCAGGGGACTTACCCACAGTCTGTAAAGCAATAGATTGGCTCTCTGTGGCTTTCCAACACCAGAGTTGCTAACAACCATATATGTATGGACAGTCAGTAAAATTTAAGACAAAATTCCCTGTTTGTAAAAAGATATTTTTATTTTTGTCTTATATTTGTCTGTCCAAATAATACCCTGTTTTAAAGGTTCCTTTATGTTGGCACAATCATAAACAGTTTTCTTTGCTGTGATGTGCCATTAGAAAAGAGAAAGCCCTACTTCCCACTACTTACTGCCAGCTGCCACATGCCCCTGCCGGAGATGATAAATAGAATGACTGAGGTGAGATCCTGAGGTCAGCTTTGCTGTTGCTGACTGTTATAATGCTACTGAACATATTTAACCCTCTAGCAGATAGTGTACTTTAGAGTCTGTGCTGGTACATGGACATCTTCAGAAGCTTAACACACTTAAAGAAGAATTTCAGGCACTGTATATTTATATATGGTTACGTTGATCCATCTTGAACTATTGTGACTTGGTATATACTATACCTGACAAATGGGGATGAGCCGAACAACCCGTCCCCCCCCCCCCCGTTCGGTTTGCACCAGAACCTGCGAACAGACCAAAAGTTTGTGCAAACTTTAGAACCCCGTTAAAGTCTATGGGACTGCTAATTTTAAAGGCTAATATGCAAGTTATTGTCCTAAAAAGTGTTTGGGGATTCGGGTCCTGCCCCAGGGGACATGTTTCAATGCAAAAAAAAGTTTAAAAAACTACCGTTTTTTCAGGAGCAGTGATTTTAATAATGCGTAAAGTGAAACAATAAAAGTGAAAATATTCCTTTAAATTTCGTACCTAGGGGGGTGTATAGCAGTGTTTCTTTTAGGTTAGATCCTTACAGAGGTCAATTTTAGTGGCATTAGGATGGCTGTTCCAGTCTCCAGATTTTGGAAAGTATTCCTTTAACTGCTGGCTAAGTAGTTACAACTCGCATTAGGTTCTGTTTATGTCCTGCTAATAGGATTTATGGGCTCATTTAAAGATATCAGTTTTTTCCAGGCTCTGTCTTGATACTATTTACAATGGCTAATTAAGGCAGAACTGCAGGAATTACGATTATTTCCAGCATATATTGGTCCAGCTTGGCATACAGTAATTATCTATGTCCTATATCTAGAGGGCCACTGGGGATGCTTAAAACCATTGTAGTAGTCCGATCTACATACAGTAATAGCCATGATCTTCCAGGTCCTAGTTGAGTGGCTTCCCCATGGCATCTAGAAAATGCCTAGTATTTTTTTTCAATAAATACAAGCCATTATCTGATTGCACAAGGGTAGATCATGACTTTATCGGCCTTGCTCCCCACTGTGTCCAACCAGAGAACCCTTTGCATTTATGAAAAAAGAGTGATCTCTGAATATCGGTGGTGTCAAATGAGTTCAGTTTGCCTTTAGAAAATCAACCCTTATACCTGTTTCAATACACAACAATAATTTGTTTGCTATAGAAACTGCAGCTTGGCATTGCATGCTATTATTAAGTCTATGATTTAGCATAACACCTAGATTCTTCTTAACCATTAACTCCTCCAGCTATTATCCTAGATTGTATGATGCATGCATGTTTTTGCCCCCAGGTGCATAATGTTACACTTTCAACATTAAATCTCATTTGCCACAGAGTTGTATTCATGCAAAATAAAGTAAAGTCTCAAGCCCTGTACACATGGCCCAGATTCTCGTCAGGAAAAAAACATTGTTTTTCCTGACAAGATTTCTGGCAAGAATCTCTTGCCGGCCGAGTGTACAGACACACCATTCAAGAGAACCAGCCGTTCTTTTGAATGGCACGAGCACGGTGACGTCATCGACTACAACGAGCATGCGCTCGTCACATTCGATGCCGTCGCCGCCATCTTGCTCCACCCTACCTATGCCTTGGAAGCTACCGCGCATGCGTCAAAGTCATTTCGAGCATGCGCGGGTTTCCATGGAGAAGTAAGTATACACACGCTCGGGTTTCTCGGCAGGAAAACACTGAACAGGTTCTCTATTTTTCTCATCTAGATTCTGGGCAGTTTTCTTGACGAGAAACCTCAAAGCCTCGTACACGCGCACGGTTTACTCAGCAAGAAAGCTCTGCCAGCAGTTTTCTTGCTGGTTCTTGCCGAGAAAACCGTGCGTGTGGAGGAGGCTTAAGGGTCTGCCTTAATACTGATTGTGTATGTTATTAGACACACAAGAAAATAATGAAAAAAAGAATGGACCATAGTAAGACTACACTGGGTGGCTGTAAGACGCCACAGACAAAAACTAGAAGAAACAGCCATCTAGAATAAACCTAAATACATAACTACACAGAAGCAGGTGGCAGTAATGAAATCATAATTTTTAGCATTCTTTTTATCTTCAATCAAACCGTTTCTATAAGTTTTTTCATAATACAAAAACAATTCAAAAACACAAAGCATTTCCCACAAATAATAAATAATACCCAGATACCCCCCCCCCCACTGAAGCAGGGGGCAGCAATGAAATCATAATTTTTAGCAAGTAAAATTGATGTAATCTGCCGAATATGTACCTTACAAAGATTTTTTGGTTTATTTCATGATAGTTCACCATTATTAAAATTGTGTAATTACTAATGCCCCATACACAGGAGCGGAATTTCCGCCAGCAAAAGTCTGATGTGAGCTTTTCATCGGAAATTCCGGCCGGGTGTATGTTCCATCAGACTTTTGCTGGCGGAATTTCCGCCAGCAAAAGTTTGAGAGCAGGTTTTCAATTTTTCAGACGGAAAAAAATCCTATCGGAAAATCCGTTGATGGAAGCATGAGGAAACTGTCCCAAAGCTTCCCCCAACTGTTTTATATGGACTATACTTTAAACATGACAAAAAATTACAGAAGTTCCTATTAAAAACTAAAATCTATATTTAACAGTAAACACAATATGATATTTTTTTAACAACACCCACAACAAGTAATCTGGCACTCTTTTCAGGTAAAAAGTCAGCGAGTCTGAGAAAAAGTGACAATGACTAAATGGTTAGTTGGGTGTTTTGAAATACCTCCCAACATCAGAACTTGGGAAAGACACTTGGAGAACAAAGGAAAATGATGTGGTGCATGTAAGATGCTGCAGCAAAAATACACTACGGTTACTTTGTGCTAAATATTGGGCATGACTTAAAGTATTGTCTGAGCCTAATTATAGTATAAACTGAATGCAGTCCATAGCCATTGTACTGACAAAATACCCCTTATTATTGTGCCATGGGCAAAAGTCTTACAGACACATATAAACCTAAAGGATCATTTTAATAATATAAAACAGAATATAGACAAGGAGCTAACATTTTGTCTGAGTCTACCTTGAAGAAGAACTTAATTAACTCACTGATGCCAGCGTAACACATATATGCGGTGTTATCGAGGTGGGTTTTCTTCGAAGGCCCCATACACACGATAGAATCCATCCGCTGAAAAATACCAGCGAATGGGTTTCGGCGGATAGATCCTATGGTGTGTACACTCCAGCGGATCTGTTTCCGCGGATATATCTCCCCTGGGATGGATTCCAGCAGATCGAATATTCGCTGACATGCTAAACAAATCCATCTGCTGGAATCCATCCCAACGGATGGATCCGCTGGTCTGTATAGACTCACCGGATCCATCCGTCCGAAGGGATCCCCCGCAAGCGTCGTAATGATTCGACGCATGCGTGGAATTCCTTATATGACAGCGTCGCGCACGTCGCCGCGTCATAATCGCGGCGACGGCGCGACACGTCATCGCCAGAGGATTTCGGCGCGGATTTCAATGCGATGGTGAGTACACTCCATCGCAGAGAAATCTGCTGAAATCCTCGAGAGGATTTATCCGCGGAAACGTTCCGCTGGAACGTATTCGCGGATAAATCCTCTCGTGTGTATGGGGCCTAAGTCTGTGATTTGTAATTATGGTAAAAGAACTGGTGGTACAATTGGCAAATTATTGGTTTGCCAGTCAGTCACTGCCATAAAAATACTATTGTGAAAAAAAGTACACCAACATACATTAAGCTGTAAAAAGAAAGAAAATGATCAGGGGCAGGGGCAGTCACTGTTTCCTTTCTCAGCAGCAGAAGGTAGAGCCAAACTACATGTCACAAAAAAAATAGTTTTCAAACACTTCCCATGTTTCTATCGCTGCCCAATGTGCCCATGCATTCTCAACAGCAACTAAGAGCACTAGCAGTAATTTTTGTTATAGCTTACATTGCACCTTGACTCCTTCTGCCCGTCTGTGGCTCTTGTCCCAACAGAATCTGCATACAGCTGGGGCAAAGTGGAACTTCTGAACTACTGTGTATGTTCTTGGTGTCTCAGTGAAGAACATGGAGATTTAAAGGGACAATAAGGAGACTGAAATAGAAACCATATGAGAGTGACACCTAAGAAATCTAAGTGAGCTGACACTTGTTTGCTGTGGTAAGACCAATGGGGTCATTGGGTGTGCTTTGGTACCACCAAAAAAATATGCTAGCACCCCTATATCACCTCCATAAGCAGCCCTCAGGGTCTGCATTTCCCATTTCATAAAGAAATGGACAAGCACAGCCAGCTTTCAGGGGACTTACCCACAGTCTGTAAAGCAATAGATTGGCTCTCTGTGGCTTTCCAACACCAGAGTTGCTAACAACCATATATGTATGGACAGTCAGTAAAATTTAAGACAAAATTCCCTGTTTGTAAAAAGATATTTTTATTTTTGTCTTATATTTGTCTGTCCAAATAATACCCTGTTTTAAAGGTTCCTTTATGTTGGCACAATCATAAACAGTTTTCTTTGCTGTGATGTGCCATTAGAAAAGAGAAAGCCCTACTTCCCACTACTTACTGCCAGCTGCCACATGCCCCTGCCGGAGATGATAAATAGAATGACTGAGGTGAGATCCTGAGGTCAGCTTTGCTGTTGCTGACTGTTATAATGCTACTGAACATATTTAACCCTCTAGCAGATAGTGTACTTTAGAGTCTGTGCTGGTACATGGACATCTTCAGAAGCTTAACACACTTAAAGAAGAATTTCAGGCACTGTATATTTATATATGGTTACGTTGATCCATCTTGAACTATTGTGACTTGGTATATACTATACCTGACAAATGGGGATGAGCCCAACAACCCCTCCCCCCCCCCCCCCGTTCGGTTTGCACCAGAACCTGCGAACAGACCAAAAGTTTGTGCAAACTTTAGAACCCCGTTAAAGTCTATGGGACTGCTAATTTTAAAGGCTAATATGCAAGTTATTGTCCTAAAAAGTGTTTGGGGATTCGGGTCCTGCCCCAGGGGACATGTTTCAATGCAAAAAAAAGTTTAAAAAACTACCGTTTTTTCAGGAGCAGTGATTTTAATAATGCGTAAAGTGAAACAATAAAAGTGAAAATATTCCTTTAAATTTCGTACCTAGGGGGGTGTATAGCAGTGTTTCTCAACTCCAGTCCTCGAGGCGCACCAACAGGTCATGTTTTCAGGCTTTCCATTATTTTTCACTGCCTTAGTAATTACCACAGCCATTTCATCTGAGGGAAATCCTGAAAACATGACCTGTTGGTGCGCCTCGAGGACTGGAGTTGAGAAACCCTGGTGTATAGTATGCCTGTGAAGTAGCGCTTGTTTCCCATGCTTAGAACTGTCCCTGCACAAAGTGTCATTTCTGAAGGGAAAAAAAGTCATTTAAAATTACTCGCGGCTATAATGAATTGTTGGCTCCTGGCAGTTTAGAGAAAAGCCATTCATAAAAAAAAATGCAGGGGGGTCCCCCCAAATTCAATTACCAGGCCCTTCAGGTCTGGTATGGATATTAAGGGGAACCCCGCGTCAAATTTATAAAAGAAATGGCGTGGAGTTCCCCCCAAACATCCACACCAGACCCTTTTTCCAAGCACGCAACCTGGCAGGCCGCAGGAAAAGAGGGGACGAGAAAGTGCCCCCCCCTGAACAGTACCAGGCCACATGCCCTCAACACTGGGAGGATGCTTTGGGGGTCTGTGACCCCTCAAAGCACCATGTCCCAATGTTGATGGGGACAAGGGCCTCATCCACACAACCCATGCCTGGTGGTTGTGGGGGTCTGCGGGTGGGGGGCTTATCGGAATCTGGAAGACCCTTTTAACAAAGGGGACCCCCAGATCCCACCCCCCTATGTGAATTGGTAATGGGGTACATTGTACCTCTACCATTTCACAAAGAAAGTGTAACAATTGTAAAAAAAAGTCCTTTATTAAAAAAAAAAAAAAAATACAGCGGTGGTAATCCACTCTAGGTCTCCGATCCATCGCTGTCGGTATCCTGCGATGGGTGATCTCCTCTCCAAGGTCCAGCGATGAGAAGATCTCCTCTTCATCCAGGTCCAGGATCCTGCGCTGAGATGTCCATCCAGCGCACGCATCACCTGTCTCCACCGGGAATGACGCGGCTTCAGCCAGTGACAGCTCTTATGTAGGTGAGGGCGGGGCCACCCGTCACTTTACCTCGTCCCCCTCTGACGCAAGGGAAAGCCCAGGCAATTGGGACATAAGTGGTCAGTGTAAAGTACTCCATTATATTGGTGGTCACTGTAAATATCCTGTCACATTGTTGGTCAGTGTAAATGTCAGTTACATTGGTGGTCAGTTTAATATTATGTTGATGGTCAGTGAAAATCTTCCCATTACATTGGTTGTCAGTGTAAAATCCCTTCAGAACACTAGTTGCCAATACAAAACTCTGGACTTTTAGCCCATTCAACAGCAGTATTTATTTATTTATTTATTTATATATATATATATATATATATATATATATATATATATATATATATATATATATATATATATATATATATATATATATATATATAGTAGTGGGTTTACTACTATACTGTATATGAAATCTTTATTCTTCCGCTATCAATAGTTTTTAAAGGGGTTGTAAAGGTACATTTCCTAAATAGCTTCCTTTACCGTTGTGCAGTCCTCCTTCACTTACCTCATACTTCGATTTTTTTTTTTTTAAATGTCCCTATTTCTTCTGAGAAATCCTCTCTTCCTGTTCTTCTGTCTATAACTCCACACAGTAATGCAAGGTGTGGAGTGTCGTGCTCGCCCCCTCCCTTGGACTCCATGCCATAGCAGAGCAGAAGCGACGTCAAAACATCACTTATGCCCATAGCTCTTTTTTTTTATTGCATTTTAGTGTAAATATGAAATCTGAGGTCTTTTTGACCCCATATCTCATATTTAAGAGGACCTGTCATTCTATTAAGGGATGTTTACATTCCTTGCAATAGGAATAAAAGTGACACAATTTTTTTTTAAAAAGAGTGTAAAAAATAAAAGGTAAAATAAATAAGAAAAAAAAGAAAACATTTTTAAACACGCCCCGCGCTGCCGAGCTCACATGGAGAAGCGAATGTATATATGAGCAGCACCCGCATATGAAAACGGTGTTCAAACCACACATGCTAGGTATAGCCACGATCGATAGAGCGAGCGCAATCTCCTCTGTAACTCAAAACATGCAACCTGTAGAATTAAACGTCGCCTATGGAGTTTTTTAAGGGTAAAAGTTTGTCACTATTCCATGAGCGGGCGCAATTTTGAAGCGTGTTGGGTATCAATTTACTCGGCGTAACATTATCTTTCTCAATATAAAAAATTGGGCTAACTTTATTGTTGTCTTATTTTTTAATTCAAAAAAGTGTATTTTTTCCCAAAAAAGTGCGCTTGTAAGACCGCTCCCCAAATACAGTGTGACATAAAGTATTGCAACGACCGCCATTTTATTCTGTAGGGTGTTAGAAAAAAATTATAATGTTTGGGGGTTCTAAGTAATTTTCTAGCAAAAAAAAACAGTTTCTAACTCGTAAACAACAAATCTCAGAAAGAGGCTCGGTCCTTAAAGGAGTTGTAAAGGTAAATGTTTTTTCACCTTAATGCATCCTATGCATTAAGGTGAAAAAACATCTGATGGTACCGCCCCCCCGAGCCCCCGTTTTACTTACCTGACCCTTCAAAAGCCCTGTGCTTTTGAAGGGTGGCTCGCTCGCATGAAGGTAGAAAGCTTTTGCGAGGAGGAGCCAAAACAGCCGCCGAGGGACCCCGGCAGACAGGGTTAGGGGACACTGTGCAAAAATAAGCTGCGCAGTGGAGGTAAGTATAGCATGTTTGTTATTTAAAAAAAAAAAATGTTTGCCTTTAGTGACCCTTTAAGTGGTTAATGATGGATATACCTCATGGAAACAAAAATTGGATTTTTTTATTTTTTATTTAAGGACTCTTCAAAAATGTGTGCATATACTCAAATAGATATGCAAATTATTGTCACCGCACAACAATCTCCTTCAATAATAAAGAGCCTGCTAGCACTGTATAACACAATAACACATCCACCATAGGTTCCCATGTGGCAAAAAAGGTGAAAGAACATAATAATTCTTCTGGTGAATTGCATTTTTGTGAAGCAGCAAGCTGATTCTCCCCTCTTCCTTCTCCCCCTATCATATGCTCACCAGAAACATTGACCTCTATGCTAAAGGAGATCATCAAAGCTCTAACTGCAGATGACATACACTGGTTGATCTTCAAAATACTCCAACGTTTAGATCCCAATGACTTTCAAACACAGTTCCAGTCAAAGGAATTCCCTAGTGGCGATCGATTCTCCCTCAGTTATACACAGAAAAGAACAAATCAAATGCTCTCTATGGACACTTTTGTTAAAAAGAGATACATACAAACATATCAATAGGAAAATCTAAATATTATGATAAAAAAAAACTGTTGTAAACTAGGCTCCCAGCTAGTCTCTCCGATCACTGCATGCAGACGTCACTCACAAAAGGGGCAGGTCAAAGACCCGATGCATTGTCTTGTGTTCCAGAGTTACCTTGGAGTGCATATTTGTGGTGCCCTTCGGCCCCATACACACGAGAGGATTTATCCGCGAATACGTTCCAGCGGAACGTTTCCGCGGATAAATCCTCTCGAGGATTTCAGCAGATTTCTCTGCGATGGAGTGTACTCACCATCGCATTGAAATCCGCGCCGAAATCCTCTGGCGATGACGTGTCGCGCCGTCGCCGCGATTATGACGCGGCGACGTGCGCGACGCTGTCATATAAGGAATTCCACGCATGCGTCGAATCATTACGACGCTTGCGGGGGATCCCTTCGGACGGATGGATCCGGTGAGTCTATACAGACCAGCGGATCCATCCGTTGGGATGGATTCCAGCAGATGGATTTGTTTAGCATGTCAGCGAATATTCGATCTGCTGGAATCCATCCCAGGGGAGATATATCCGCGGAAACAGATCCGCTGGAGTGTACACACCATAGGATCTATCCGCTGAAACCCATTCGCTGGTATTTTTCAGCGGATGGATTCTATCGTGTGTATGGGGCCTTCGAAGAAAACCCACCTCGATAACACCGCATATATGTGTTACGCTGGCATCAGTGAGTTAATTAAGTTCTTCTTCAAGGTAGACTCAGACAAAATGTTAGCTCCTTGTCTATATTCTGTTTTATATTATTAAAATGATCCTTTAGGTTTATATGTGTCTGTAAGGCCCCATACTCACGACCAAACATGTTTGCTGAAACTGGCCCGCGGACCAGTTTCAGCATACATGTTTGGTCGTGTGTAGTTACGAGCGTACAGAATTTCACCGTACATTTGCCCGCCGGGCCGTTTTTCAGCAGACATTTATTTCCAAACTTGTTTTAAAACCGTCCGCTCAAATCCTGTCCGAACGGACATGTTTGGTGGTGAGTACACAAAACCAACGTACAAAAACCCCGCGCATGCTCAGACTAAATGAGGCCACGGGAGCGCTCGTTCAGGTAAAACTCACGTTTGTTTGGGATATGGCACATTCGTCAATAGAAAGATTAATTCTAGCAATAGAACACTGAAGCAAAACACACAATAACCAACGCTTGATGCCGTTGTTTTATTCATTCTTCTCTTGCTATAACTAATCAGTTATTTAGCTCATGTTATTTCAACTGAGTTGTTCCATACTGAAAAGTGACATTTGTTAGCTGTGATGTAGTAAGATTTTTGCAAACTTTTATTGGCCCGACGTATCATATTTTTAGTGGTCCTCCACATTTCAAATTTTTTGCTTTTAATGTTTAATGGTTATCTTTCCCACTTTCTTTAGGTGTTTATAGTTATGTCACCATTTAGAATATTTTAATAGGAAATAGTTTTGATTTAGCTTTTGTTTGTATATTTAACAGGATTATTTTGAAGGTTGTTTAAATTGTCTACCATGTTGGCACACCAAATGCCCCCCCCCCCCCCACATGAGTTAGTGAATATTTTAGATTAAACATTTTATTTGTTTGTAATGTTTGATGCCTAAAATAATACCCACAGTATTACAAACAATAGGCACGTTTTTCAAATCAACAAAAAGGCTTTTATTTGAGCAAATTATAAAAAGGATCAAAAACAGAATGGCAGCACTTGAACAGCTAGCAAAATACATGCAAACTTGCATTTGAAACATGGTGAAGGATAAACTAGCCAACCTCAGGAAGCACACAAAATAAAATCTGAAGCAGCAGCACATAACCAAAGGAACCCAAGCTGTGGTAGTCCAAACAAGATGCCATTTGTGGGGGATCAAATGGAAGGCAGGGCATCAACGTCTCCTCTTCCTTGCAACCTTCCTTCCAGGCTGCCTTCCAGCGGGTCTTCCCTGGGCCCTTGCAGGTGGGGATGATGTGGCAGCAGGAGAATGGTGTTCAGCAAGCCGGGCCGGGTCACATAGCCCAGTGTCTGGGGTCAGCAGCTCCCTCTGCATCCACCAAAGGGCCTGGTTGATGATGCCCTTGGCCAATTGCCTCTGCTCCTCCGTGCCTTTATTGAGGTCATGTGCCACGGAGGCACTGTAGGCCTCAGTGGGGTTGAGGGGGGCCCTCATGATGGCACTCGCCTCCTGAATCATTTTGAGGCTGGCTTCCTCCACTGCCCCCAATTTCTTCTTACGGCCTGGTGGCCTAATATAAAGGGGAGGAGCCTGGCTGGTGGTGCTTGTCCTGGGGAGCTGCTGAACGCCACTGGGCCCGGCCTCCTCCTGGCTGCCACTGACCCCTTCGTCCTGGCTGACAGTGAGGAGAGGATCTGCCACCTCCTGGCTGGTCTCTTCTTCCTGTGTAAAAAAAAGGGACATGTTGTAATATATTTAGGAATATACTCACTCACATTTTCATGCTTGAATCTTATTTTTTGCCTTGAATTTAAACTTGAAAACAGACTCACCCTCTGACCCCTGCAGTTGTCATCCCTGACACCTATTTGTTTGCCCACGATTTTAGATTTTTCCTTCCCAGCTTGTATTTTATTAACCAATATCAAGTCAAGAATCAAACAATAATTAATATTATTACATAACTAGTTATGAAACTACTATACCTCATCATCGTAGAGGCGCAGATCTGCCTCTCTGTCAGCCAGGCCCTCTTCATCCGACTCTGCAGGGCTGTGGTGATCTGGGGAAGTCCCGCTGGGAGGTAGCGTGGAGGAAAGGTTGGGATTCAGACTTGACATTGATGCCCTGCCTTCCAGTTGATCCCGCAAAAATGACATCTGGCTGTAATACCACAGCTTGGGTTCCTTTGGTGGTCTTGCTGCTGCTCCAGATTTTAGCTGCTTTTGGTGAGCTTTGTACGCTCTCCTATATGTGCCCCTGAGGTTGGCAAGTTTATCCTTCACCATGTTGGCACTGCATTCTGGCACCCATGTCCTCATGTATGCTGCTAGCTGTTCAAGTGCTGCCGCTCGTATGTCCTTGTTATGATAATGGTCCTGCTTTGAATCCCACAGGATGGGCATTTCCCTAAATTTATCCAGCAAATGCTGGATAATGTCTTGGGTCTGCAGGAGATCCATTGTGAAGTTATGATTTACTTTTTTTTATTCTAGATTGAAAAAATAAAAAGAAACCAAAAACACAATTAAAAAAAGCCTCAGCATTTACATTGATAGAATATGTTGTTTAAAAAGTAGTACCTATATAGAAATACAAACACAGTGTCTCTTGTTTAGAAAATGCTGGCCAGCTCTGCCCCATTGGTTGGTTTTAGCAAACATTTTTTTTATACATGCCGCCCCTTTGGTTACATTGCAGGAAATAATAGAAATGTACAACCATACACAATTATTACAAATGACAGCATTCATCAAGGCACTATTGCATGTGTAGATATCCTGCCCCTCAGCATTGATTACATGAAAGTAACTTCCTAATGACCTCTGTCCAACCAACACAGAACAATACTTGGCCTGATCTGAATACACCCTACATAATTGATAATGAGTCACAGCATTTTTGACCTCTCTATTTTGTGATGTCTACAAAAGCATTTGGGTGTACGAAAATCACATTCTGGTATCCAAGAGACATAATAGCTTAATAAAACTGTGCAACCAACAGACCAAACCCCCATCCCATTGCTCTACATTTTAGAGCCCGCTGCTGATCCCATGTTTAAATTTCTTACCTGCCTCTCTCACAATCCTCGTTTCTTCCGCTCGCTGAATTAACACGTAACCTACGTAATCACGTCAAGCGCCTTTTATCCACTCCGCGTATGTATGAAACGCCGCCCTCGTCACCTTTGCCATGCCCCTAATCAATTGAAAAAGTAAATATGGCGTTAACTGTGTAGGTTCTGGAATCGCGCGAATATTCTCCGCGTAACCTACGTCAATACGTTGTTGGCATTCGCGACACTCCGCATATGCAAGAATCCCCGCCCTCATCTCCGCCCCTGACGGGACATTTCCTCGTTTCCACGCCCCTAATCTCTGTGGGAAGGAAAGATGGCGATGTCACACGAGCGGGCACGGAGCTCTCATGGCGCAAGTGAAGGGACAGAGGCAGGACCGTCCCGATCCAGGCCTAAAAGATATAAAGCCACTAATATGGCGTTCGAAGAAATGGTGGAGTTGGTTTACATCATGAGGAGGAAGGATTATGATGGTGAATGTGGGCCCTACAAAACACCGAACCGTAGAAAGTCACACATAATGGACAAGGTGGCAAGGAGAATGAGGAGAATGTTTGGTGTCACCAGGTCAAAGGAGCAACTACGGAAGCGTTGGTCCGATTTAAAATTGAGGGAGCCACATCACATGAAGAAGATACTCAAAATTCTGCGTAAAAGTAAGTACATATTATTTAAGGGGGGGGGGAATGTCTGCAATAATGTGTTGACATGTATTTTTTCACATCTGCCTCCTTGGCCTGCTTGTACTTTTGAACACGTGTAGATACTGTATTGTGTTTATGTCAAATAACAACCTTAAACAAATTTTGTGAAATAGTAAACACGCGTAATCTGACATTGTTTTGCAAAAATGTGACGTTACTCCAGGAACAACACACCTGGTCATGGCTGACTGGCCCCAAACTTGGTTTTCCAACATTGTTGAATAGCAAAATCACAGAAATTAAATTGAGTGAATGTGACAGGCAAACAAGATTCATTCTCCAAAATGCAAATAAAGCTGATGTTTTAACATCTGGAAATGCAAAGCACCTGTGTCTCAAAAATCAAAGTATATTTATTTGGAGGGTCGACGAGAATTAATGTTTTGGGGGGACATCCATTTGTGTCACTTCTTAGCAAAAAAGGGGCAGGATCAGAGCTTGGCCTAGAACTACGCCAAAAATGGAGGATTGCTGAAAGAATAAACAACCAAAAATCATCATAAATGTATCGTCTATGCAATGTGTGCGATTTATGATATCCAATATCTGTGTGCTGATGAGTATCCCTTTTGTTTTTTATTATTTCTTATAGGGGAAAGAAGACGCCAGCAATTGGAGGAGGCAGAGAGGGCCAGACACCCGGAAAATCAAACACCTCCACATGTTGAGCAGGAGGAGGCTGGGGAAGGAAGAGAGGAGGATGTGGAAGGAGAAGAGGATGTGGAAGGAGAAGAGGATGTGGAAGGAGAAGAGGATGTGGAAGGAGAAGAGGATGTGGAAGGAGAAGAGGATGTGGAAGGAGAAGAGGAAGGAAGAAAGGAGGAAGGAAGAGAGGAGGAAGAAGTTATTTTGGACTTAGAATTTATATCAGATGAAGGGCAAGTGGCGGAAGAACAATTTGGCGAATTGCAAGAAGGTGGATTGATGGATGAAGGAGGAGTCGAAGATGATGGGGAGGTGGTGGAAGAAGGAGGAGTGATAGAAGATGATGGGGAGGTGGTGGAAGAAGGAGGAGTGATAGAAGATGAAGAAATTGGGGATGTGGAAATTATCAGGCCATCAGGTCAGTGTCACCCCTATATTAATAGGGCCAAACATATGCAGATAGGCTGGAAATTATTTACATATTTTGAATGCCAATTTGTTTCTTTTTAGGGGATGAAGATGGAGTAGCACATTTTTCACGTGCAAGTGCTTCTATAATTGTACAGCAACTAATGGAGTGCAGCACGGAAATGGACATTATGCGGGAAAGGATGCTAGTCATGGAGCAGAATGTGCGAAATGTCATTTCAGAGTGTAGCACGGAAATGGAGAACATGCGACAAAGGATGCTAGTCATCGAACAAAATTACAAAAATATCATTGACATGATGGGCCGTGTCAAAGACTGAACCACAGAAGCCCATCCCCCGCCCATCCCCCGCCCACAAAACCCTTTTTAATTTTTGTACTTTATAATACGCCAAAATTTCTAAATGCACACACAGTGTGCCAATATGTGCTATCTGCCATCACAGACTATCTATTGTCTGTGCTTTGTGGGTACAAACCCCTCCTCGATCCTCAAGTAGTTGAGAGGAAGGGTTTGCTCCCACAAAACACAGACATTGATCACCCATGATGTCAGATAGCACATGTGGCCATTTGTCTGTTTAACCAATGACATTTGGCGAGTTTTCACTGAATGTGTGCATTTAGAAATTTTGGCGTGTTCCAGTGTGAAAGCACACCATCCATATGACTGACTGCTGTTCTTTTTTTAAATTTTTGTTTGGTGTTGATCTTTTTTGGTTTGTAAATGTTTCCAGTTTCAGATCACAAAACGAACAAGAAATCTCACCTAAAGAAAGAAGTTAACTAATTTTTGTAAAAAAACAAAAATTTTTTGTGTTGTGTTAAAATCTTGTTGAAAAAATTAGACACAAACAAATACAAAGCCAAAAAATTTTTTGTATAAAAAAAATACACAACAATTTATAAATGTAAATAAATGTCTTCGAAACAAATACCCCAAAAAAAATTAGAAAATAAAAAATAAGCCAAAAAATGTCTACATAAATTAGTCTGGGTTATTGGAAACCAAACTAAATAAAAACTAAAATTTTTAACCAAAGTCTAAAAAAATTCTGTTTAGAAGTGTGTATATATATATATATATATACATATATATATATATATATATATATATATATATATATATATATATAGATATATATATATATAGATATATATATATATATATATATATATATATATATATATATATATATATATATCTAGAGATAGATATATAGGAGACAAGCCCAAAAATTCTTGCGTATAGTTTCAGTGAAATTATTCTTACATTGTGTTTCGATCATTATTATTGCTAATCACTGTCAATAAAGACAAAAAAATAAATAATTAAAAGCCAATATTTTGTCTCAAAAATTTGCAGGAAATGTTTTCTGCCTAAAAATACACATTTCTTGTTAAAAAATGACTAAAATAAAAAAAAAAAAATGAGACATCAAAAGCAGAAAAATGAGTGGCTTCTTATTTCTAGACTGAATACCCAGTTAGTAGATGAGTGAATAATGTGCAAATGTGGTTAGTTAATACATCTGAGTAAGTAAATCTGGCACTAGAAGTGCACTATTTTTGGAGATAACCTGGAAGACAGAAAAATAGAGAAAAAGCAGTAATGACAAACAACTGTATAAAGTCCAATGGTCTAATTATTTATTAGTTGTGAGAATATTCCTTTCTTTGGGGGCCGAATTAGAAAGAAATATGATCTGGCATAGCAATGGCCCCCCGACCCATGAAGTACTCAACATATTTGTCGCGTACCTCACGAGCAGATTGGGGGGCCAAGCCAGCGCGACCAGTGTCCAGGCCAGGAATGTTCTCTGAGGGTAGTCCTGCCTCAGAGCCCATGGAGGCTAGGTACGTCTGGGAGTGCCTGCGTAGAAAATTGTGCAAAATGCAGCAGGCAAATATAACGGTGTTCAATTTATATTCCGCCAAATGTATCGATGTCAGGAACAGGCGGAACCGGTTGCTGAGGATCCCAAAGGCATTCTCGACTACCCTCCGAGCCCTGGACAACCGAAAATTGAACACACTCCTCTCTGAGGTGAGGGTCCTCTGGGGAAAAGGCCGCATTAGGTGAGGTCCAAGGCCGAAAGCCTCGTCCGCTAGGAACACAAACGGAAGTCCTTCCACATTATCTTCATCTGGTGGCAATGCCAGACCACCAGTTTGGAGACGATCATAGAAATCAGTCCGTGCGAACACTCCCCCATCTGACATCCGGCCGTTCTTCCCCACGTCCACATATAGAAACTCATACTGTGCCGACACCACCGCCATCAACACGATACTATGATAACCCTTGTAATTATAATAGTAGGACCCCGAGTGGGGTGGGGGCACAATGCGGACGTGTTTCCCATCTATTGCTCCACCGCAGTTAGGAAAATCCCACCGCTCGGCAAATTGGGAAGCCACAGACTGCCATTCCTGTGGTGTGGAGGGTAGCTGTGGGGACAAACAAAAAAAGAGATTTAGTACTTTGGCACATAAACATTGCAAACATAATCCTACAAGCATCCTTGTGCAACTTTACATTTTTAAAATAGCATTTGCAAATTATGAAGGGAGAATTTCGGGGCACAAATAGATAGGCCCACTTAATTAATAAGAGACTCCACAGCCCTCTGATGGGGACAAAAACACTTTGAAGGGGGGGTGGGGGGTGTTTAAACTGTTTTTAGAAAACAAAAAAAAAAAAAAAAAAGTGGCATGGTGGGGGTTGGCCCGAAGATAGCATGCTGGACAGGTTAATATTGGGTAAGATCAAAATATGCAGGTAGGCCAAAATAAAAAGAACATGTAAAAGCTGATATCAACATGCATAGTGAGAAAAGGGAACGTTAGTTAAACACACAGCATATCTGGGAAATAAAATAAAAAGTTAGTTTGCCACATTATTAAAGACACATTGTGAGGTTAAAATGAGGAAACTTACCTTCATATACTCCTCGTGCATAACTTTAATGATGGCAGCACACGTGTCCGGTATGATGACCCCAAGCGCCTGCGGAGAGATGCCTGTCGAGAACTTGAGGTCCTGCAGGCTCCTCCCAGTCGCCAGGTACCGCAACGTGGCAATAAGCCTCTGCTCGGCCGTGATGGCTTGGCGCATCACAGTGTCCTGCCTCGTGATATAGGGGGACAGAAGTTCCAGCAGACTGTTGAATACGGGGTCCGTCATGCGGAGAAAATTCCTATAGTCATTAGGATTATTCTCCTGGAGTTCCCTAAGCAGAGGCATATGTGAGAACTGGTCACGCTGGCGCAACCAATTCTTGGTCCAGAAATGCCTCCGCCCCCTGTTTCTGGCCAAAGTACTGGAATAATGAACATATCCAGCAGCCATCCCATAAACAGCACCAACTCGCGAAAATTGACGCTGCTGCTCCATCATGGCTTCAAACCGGCCGGCTGGTCAGTCAAGAACACACTCCAACAGAAAGCACAATCAAATCCAGCGGTACCTGCAAAGAACGCACGACACACAGATACGAACGCACAGTACGAATCTGCTAAGCAGAACGAACTGCACGCCTGTACCCGAATGCCAACTACGTACCCACAAGCACACGCACTGAACGAGAAAATACTACCTGCTAAAGCCTGGAGACCGAGAAGCGCGAATCAGCTCTAACCAAACCTTCACTAACACGAGCAAAGCCGTAACTAGCAAAAGCGGAACAGAGGGCGTCGCCATTGACTTTGGCCTTTCCCTTTATAGTGACGTCAAACGTGGATTACGTGCACGCGTTCAGGTCCGCAGGGAAATATCGTCCGCTGGTGTGTACAAGCCAGCGGGCCAAATGAAAAAACAGCCTTGTACGCCGGAAACAGCCCGTCGGACATTTCGAGCGAACATGTTTGGTCGTGAGTACTCGGCCTTAGACTTTTGCCCATGGCACAATAATAAGGGGTATTTTGTCAGTACAATGGCTATGGACTGCATTCAGTTTATACTATAATTAGGCTCAGACAATACTTTAAGTCATGCCCAATACTGTATTTAGCACAAAGTAACCGTAGTGTATTTTTGCTGCAGCATCTTACATGCACCACATCATTTTCCTTTGTTCTCCAAGCGTCTTTCCCAAGTTCTGATGTTGGGAGGTATTTCAAAACACCCAACTAACCATTTAGTCATTGTCACTTTTTCTCAGACTCGCTGACTTTTTACCGGAAAAGAGTGCCAGATTACTTGTTGTGGGTGTTGTTAAAAAAATATCATATTGTGTTTACTGTTAAATATAGATTTTAGTTTTTAATAGGAACTTCTGTAATTTTTTGTCATGTTTAAAGTATAGTCCATATAAAACAGTTGGGGGAAGCTTTGGGACAGTTTCCTCATGCTTCCATCTACGGATTTTCCGATAGGATTTTTTTCCGTCTGAAAAATTGAAAACCTGCTCTCAAACTTTTGCTGGCGGAAATTCCGCCAGCAAAAGTCTGATGGAACATACACCCGGCCGGAATTTCCGATGAAAAGCTCACATCAGACTTTTGCTGGCGGAAATTCCGCTCCTGTGTATGGGGCATTAGTAATTACACAATTTTAATAATGGTGAACTATCATGAAATAAACCAAAAAATCTTTGTAAGGTACATATTCGGCAGATTACATCAATTTTACTTGCTAAAAATTATGATTTCATTGCTGCCCCCTGCTTCAGTGGGGGGGGGGGGGGTATCTGGGTATTATTTATTATTTGTGGGAAATGCTTTGTGTTTTTGAATTGTTTTTGTATTATGAAAAAACTTATAGAAACGGTTTGATTGAAGATAAAAAGAATGCTAAAAATTATGATTTCATTACTGCCACCTGCTTCTGTGTAGTTATGTATTTAGGTTTATTCTAGATGGCTGTTTCTTCTAGTTTTTGTCTGTGGCGTCTTACAGCCACCCAGTGTAGTCTTACTATGGTCCATTCATTTTTTCATTATTTTCTTGTGTGTCTAATAACATACACAATCAGTTTTAAGGCAGACCCTTAAGCCTCCTCCACACGCACGGTTTTCTCGGCAAGAACCAGCAAGAAAACTGCTGGCAGAGCTTTCTTGCTGAGTAAACCGTGCGCGTGTACGAGGCTTTGAGGTTTCTCGTCAAGAAAACTGCCCAGAATCTAGATGAGAAAAATAGAGAACCTGTTCAGTGTTTTCCTGCCGAGAAACCCGAGCGTGTGTATACTTACTTCTCCATGGAAACCCGCGCATGCTCGAAATGACTTTGACGCATGCGCGGTAGCTTCCAAGGCATAGGTAGGGTGGAGCAAGATGGCGGCGACGGCATCGAATGTGACGAGCGCATGCTCGTCGTAGTCGATGACGTCACCGTGCTCGTGCCATTCAAAAGAACGGCTGGTTCTCTTGAATGGTGTGTCTGTACACTCGGCCGGCAAGAGATTCTTGCCAGAAATCTTGTCAGGAAAAACAATGTTTTTTTCCTGACGAGAATCTGGGCCATGTGTACAGGGCTTGAGACTTTACTTTATTTTGCATGAATACAACTCTGTGGCAAATGAGATTTAATGTTGAAAGTGTAACGTTATGCACCTGGGGGCAAAAACATGCATGCATCATACAATCTAGGATAATAGCTGGAGGAGTTAATGGTTAAGAAGAATCTAGGTGTTATGCTAAATCATAGACTTAATAATAGCATGTAATGCCAAGCTGCAGTTTCTATAGCAAACAAATTATTGTTGTGTATTGAAACAGGTATAAGGGTTGATTTTCTAAAGGCAAACTGAACTCATTTGACACCACCGCTATTCAGAGATCACTCTTTTTTCATAAATGCAAAGGGTTCTCTGGTTGGACACAGTGGGGAGCAAGGCAGATAAAGTCATGATCTACCCTTGTGCAATCAGATAATGGCTTGTATTTATTGAAAAAAAATACTAGGCATTTTATAGATGCCATGGGGAAGCCACTCAACTAGGACCTGGAAGATCATGGCTATTACTGTATGTAGATCGGACTATTACAATGGTTTTAAGCATCCCCAGTGGCCCTCTAGATATAGGACATGGATAATTACTGTATGCCAAGCTGGACCAATATATGTTGGAAATAATCATAATTCCTGCAGTTCTGCCTTAATTAGCCATTGTAAATAGTATCAAGACAGACAAAAACTGATATCTTTAAATGAGCCCATAAAACCTATTAGCAGGACATAAACAGGACCTAATGTGAGTTGTAACTACTTACGTAGCCAGCAGTTAAAGGAATACTTTCCAAAATCTGGTGATGTAAATGACTGGAACAGCCATCCTAATGCCACTAAAATTGACCTCTGGAAGGATCTAACCTAAAAAAATCCTTTCCCACAAACCAACTCTCAAAATTCAAGATCAAAAACAGTTAGACAATCATGTACAGTATAAGTAGACATTTTACATCCCCTGTGTGACCTAGACATCTAAATGTACAGTATGTAATACAGTATTTAGCTTCTATAGGATGGCAATTTATTGGTGCACAATAATATATTGGTTATCGGACTGTAGAATGTGGTAAAATAAAAATAAAACTACATTTAGAAAACTAACATTGTTGGTGGGTCTCCCATGATATCATAAACTTAGTCCTACCCCTCAGTTCCTCCTCAGGTCCTTTTATTGGGTATGTCATTTCTGAAAATGTCCTCTTCAGGGCTACAAAAAGCTGGTGAAATTGCAACTTGTCAGCTCCTTATTTTCCATCAAAATGCCACACATATACCTATAGTTATTCTGTGGGCCAATGATTTTAACACACCAGATCAGACTATGCTACATTAATTGGACTTTGTAACCACAGGCAAGGCAACATCTTGTTTAGCACTTTTCTGTTTTATTCTCATGTATTTTGCTGTTGCTTCTATTTTCTATTTTGAATTATGCTATTCTATCAATATTTTTGTTTGCATCGTTTTTTTTTGTTTTTTTTAATCATTAAAGTGGATGTAAACCCCAATTTTTTTTTTTTGTTTTTTTTATGTCACAATGTAGAGAATAAAATTTCCTATCATCTGTGCCCAGGCTTGCCACACAGAGTTAATCCAGCTCTGAGCAATCCTCTTTTATTGTTCAGTGAAAATAAAAAGACTTGCAGAGAAAAACCTGTCTAAATAAAAAGTATTTTCCGCCACCATGATTCGAGTGACAGGTTATTTACATATCTTGTGCACTAGCTTGGACACATGCACAGTCTCTGTAAAAAGTTCACAATTCACATCCCCTCCCCTCCTCTCCTCTCCCCTCCCCTCCAGCTTTCCCAGGATTGGCTGCCTTTCCTGGATGTTTATCATAATATGGGGTGTGATCCACAGTTCAGTGTGATGAGGAAATGTATGGTGCAGTGAACAGCGAGCAGAATATATATAGACAAGTGATTAGGGGGAGATGTATTTAGTCAGAGCCGGGCAGAGTAGAAGCTTGAGTGATCTTCTTCTTATTATTATCATTATTATTGTTCTATTGCAATGTGGTGTGTCTGAGGTCACCTGATCACATATGCAACATTCCTATATTACCAGGATGTGTTGTGGGGGAGGGGTGGATTTCTCACTTTTTATACTTACATCCAGTAAGGCTGAATGAACTTAGGGCTGGTTCACATTAGTGCGCTGTGCGAGATTGCAAGTGATTCACACCGCACTGCTGTTCAGATCACATGCGATGTCTGTGCGATGCGATTTCTGCCATACAAACTGTATGGCTGAAATCGCATCTCATTTGGACCAAACACGCACAGGGCCCTTTTTTTGGTCCACACCAGAATCGCATTGGGTGTTCACACCTATGCAATCCGATTCATGTCCAAACTGTAAGTTCGCAGTGCGATTTGTGAGCTGAAATGGGGGTGACATTACCATTGTATGACACTCCACAGCAGTTTGCATATGGCAGTGTGAACTGCTGTGTGAGTCGGGTGCGATGTGGGAACCCGCAGTGGATTCACAGGGTTCCCGAATCGCACCAGTGTGAACCAAGTCTCAAAGCATACAGACTACAAATGTCACCTGACTGCTCCCACCAAGGCTCGGTTCACACTGAACCCTGCGAATCCACTGCGGGTGGATGATAGGAAATCTTATTCTCTACATTGTGACATAAAAAAAAAAAATGTTTTTGGTTTACATCCACTTTAATAATTATCTCTAATGACTAAGCTAAAACATAACCAATTTTTGTCTCTTTAACCTCTTCACATTCCGCCCATAGTCATATGACATCCACAGATGGGATCTCCCATCCTGGGTGGACACCATATGACGTCCTGGGCTTCCTGGCCATGTAGGGCGCGCGCTCGCAGCATCGCTCGGGACACGGTGCGCGTGCCCGGCGGCCACGATGTCTGCCGGGCACCCGCGATTGCCGAAATCACGGCAGGTCTGTGGATCTGTGTGTGTAAACACACAGATCCACGTCTTGTCAGCGGTGAGGAGACCGATGTGTGTTCCTAGTACAGAGGAACACACATTGGTCTCCTCCCCTTGTGAGTCCCCTCCCCCTACAGTTAGAATCACTCACTAGGGAACATTGAACCACTTAAGCACCCCCTAGTGTTAACCCCTTCCCTGCCAGTCACGTTTACACAGTAATCAGTGCAGTTTTATAGCACTAATCACTGTATAAATGTGAATGGTCCCAAAAATGTGTCAAAAGTGTCCGATATGTCCGTCGCAATGTCACGGTCTGAATAAAAATCGCAGATCAGCGCCATTACTAGTAAAAAAATAATAATACATTTTTTTTTTTATAAATCTATATCCTATTTTGTAGATGCTATAACTTTTGCGTAAACCAATCGATATACACTTATTGCGATTTTTATACCAAAAATATGTAGAAGAATAAGTATTGGCCTAAACTGTGGAAACATTTTGTTTTTTTTATATATATTTTTTGGGGATATTTATTATAGCAAAAAGTAAAAAATATAAAAAAAAATCAAAATTGACGCTATATTTTTGCTTATAGCGCAAAAAATAAAAACCGCAGAGGTGATCAAATACCACTAAAAGAAAGCTCTATTTGTGGGGAAAAAAGGACGTCAATTTTGTTTGGGAGCCATGTTGCACGACCGTGCAATTGTCAGTTAAAGTGACGCAGTGCCGAATCGCAAAAAGTGCTCTGGTAAGGAAGGGGGTAAATTCTTCCGGGGCTGAAAGTGGTTAAAGAGCTCTACTAACGCTACAAAATTTTTCAACCTCTGTTAAATCCCTAACAAATTTTTTGAGCAAACAAATACTCTTACGCACAAGTGTGTTGATCAGGTGATCTAAAGTTCGGGATGGATAATGTCTCAGGCCTTGCTGCCCCCCAGAATAGGGATATCCTAGCAGTCAGAAAAGGAATAAAGAAAAGAGAGCACACAAGCCTTGTGCATTATCCTTTGAGTTTTATTATAAGAATTAATTAAAAACTACTCACAAGCATGTGAAACAAAACCACAATGTGAAAGCCTTATAATGATGGCAATCGGTCTGATAGTTACAGTCTCCAGGTGATGAAGGGGAGGACATAAGAACCACATCTGACTGATGTGTTTCAAAGGGATACTTCAATTAGGAGGCTCTGAGGAAGAAGGTATCCCTTTGAAACGCGTCACCTAGCAGTGGTTCTCATGTGCTCCCCTTCATCACCTGGAAACTGTCGATATCAAACCGATTGCCATCAGTTTAAGGCTTTCAGATGCTAGTTTTTTTCTATTAATTCTTATAATAAAACTCATTAAAGGATAATGCACAATGCTGGTGTGCCCTCTTTTCTTTATTCCTTTTCTGTTATATACCTGTCTGGTGCAGCTCTGCATAGAAACCAATCAGCTTCCAGTTTTTTTGTCAAAGTTTAATTGAACAAACTGAAGCTGATTGGCTACCACGCACAGCTGCACCAGATTTTACACTCTCCAGTGGGATACAACACCACATTGTATCACAAACAGTTCTTAGAAACCATAACTGTGATAGCAGATACTGTGCATCTTTCTATTAAAGAAAAAAAAAAACCTGTAGCAGCTATTTTGTGTGTACTGGCTTAACTGCAGAGTTCACTGACCCCAGCGACTATCACTCACATTACCCAGAAATAGAAACTTCTCCAGTGTTCCTGTAGGGGATCATTAGTAGATAAAGCATGTGAGCCCTTTTAATATAATGTGCAGAGCTGTGTCAAATATAGGAGGTGAAACAATGAAAGAGGAGAAAGTAAAATAACAGCAAGAAACAGACAGCCTTTCACACTTTATAACTTATTATCACAATATCACTATTAACTTTGATTGTTCTGTGAATGTCTCTCACAGTCGTTTACTGCAGCACTTTGCACTAAAATCACTTTGGTCCCTTATAAAGACAATAACAGAATAATGAAAAGTGCTGTGAAATAGCTGCAAAGAATATTAAGTGCATTGAGGTTAAAGTCGTTATTACTAGGAACATAAATGTTCTATGGATTTGTAAAAACGGGTGCACACAGAATCTGGTGCAACTGTACATAGTAACCAATTCAGCTTTTTCAATTAAGCTTTGACAATAAAACCTAGAAGCTGATTGGTTATTATGCACAGCTGCACCAGATTCTATGTGTATCAGTTTTAGTAAACCCCCCCCCCCCCCCATTGTGTTTAGGAAATCTACATGGATTTATATGTCTTGAAGTTACATAAACCATCCCAGAATTCACTGAGAAACTAAAATGAAAAGATGTTCAATGTTGGGTATTCATGTCAGCAAATAAAAACATACACGTAAAGAGCAGTTCAAACAAAGCTGTTTTCGTAAGGTGCATGCTGATCAGTGAATCACCCTCTGCTTTCTTTTATCTCTCTGATGCTCCAGGTAAAGTCTTATTACCCGGTTATTCTTGGGTTGTCTGATTTTTCATTTGTATTTTCATTTATATGTAACTATTGGGTAGATTTACTAAAACTGGTACGCACAGAATCTGGTGCAGCTGTGCATAGTAGCCAGTCAGCTTCCAGGTCTTATTGTCAAAGCTTAATTGAACAAGCTGAAGTTTGAAGCTGATTGGTTACTATGCAAAGCTGCACCAGATTCTGCATGCTCCAGTTTTACTAAACAACAAGAAGAGAGGCGCATCTAAGGCCTCGTACACACGACCGTTTTCCTCGACAAAATCTATCAAGAAACTTGGTGGCAGAGCTTTTTTGCAGAGGAAAACGGTCGTGTGTATGTTTTTCATCGAGAAAACTGTCGTGGATCTCAACGAGAAAAAAGAGAACAAGTTCTCTTTTTTCTCGTCGGGAGTCTCAATTTCCTTGCCGTGTTTCTCGTCGGGCTGGTTTACGACGAGAAACACGTTTGTGTGTATGCTTAGAAACCCGCGCATGCTCACAATAAAGTATAAGACGGGAGCGCACCTTCGGTAAAAGTAGCGTTCGCAATTGTGATAGCACATTCGTCACGCTTTAAAAATGATTGCATCGTTTAAATCCTGCGCATTTAAATCATCTTTAGAATGGTCCAAAAATTAACAATAATGATCTTCTTTTGCTGCTGATATTCACACAGAGTTCTGACTAACTTTTTGTAACATTTTTCATGCTGATCTCATGAATATTTTTGAATAATTTATATAGCCAGATATTTTTAATTTTTTTAAACACAGATCTTAATTTTGTATTATTATTTCATTATTTAATTTCTAGTCATCTCCATGATTTATCTTATCATTTTGTTACCATTGTAACATTATTGTTTGGTCTTATCTGATCTGTCCCTTTATAATTAGACCTTTTGTATTTTTTCGGGTTGATTAAAAACACAAAAATTACCATTTATTCTGGTAAAGAATAGAAATAAAATAAATAGAAGGCAGCACTGAAGAACCTGCTGCCATTTGTGCAACTCTGTATGTGGACACTAAAATTGGGACATTGAGAAGCATATACAGGAGGGAGCCCAATCTGGTCCTGGACTCCCAGAGGTCAGGAACAGCAGCAGGTCAGATATATGTCCCAAGTCTGTGGTACTACAGCAGGCTGCCTTCTGTCAGACCACCTTGAAGCAAGGCCATCACTTTCTGGTATTCCTGGTAGCCTTCCATGCAGCCTTCCTTTCTGCTTTCTCTGCAGCCTACTATGCAACCATCTCTGCAGCCTTCTCTGCAGCCTTCCTTCTCCGCTTGGCTGGAGCCTGTGCCTCTGGAGGTGTACTTGTTCCAGGAGGAGGAGGAGAAGGTGGAGGAGGAGGAGGTGGAGGAGATGAAGGTGGAGGAGATAAGGTGGAGGAGATGAAGGTGTAGGAGAAGAAGGTGGAGGAGATGAAGGTGGAGGAGAAGAAGGTGGAGGAGATGAAGGTGGAGGAGAAGAAGGTAGAGGAAATAAAGGTGGAGGAGATAAAGGTGGAGGAGATGAAGGTGGAGGAGATGAAGGTGGAGGAGATGAAGGTGGAGGAGGTTGAAAAGAAGGTGGAGGAGGAGGAGGTTGAGAATAAGCTGGTGGGGGAGGATGGCCGTGGCTACAAATGACTGTGTCCTCGGTAAGTACCCCCCTCGCCCCCTTATTTATTAAACTTATTAAGAGGGGCTCAAATATGAAGCGTTGTTCCTCGGACATTTGGCTCATTTTGGCCATCACAAGGATGCCATAGCCCTCTTCAGGGGTGGTAGGCTGCTGGAGGGTGGCCTGTGCCTCTCTAATCAGGGCCAGTGCTGCCTAGCTCACCCTCATATGCCTCCTGGCCCTTCTTGTAGGAAGGCGGATGGGAGGCACCTGGCACCTTGTGCTGCCACTTGGCCCTGCCACCTCCTCTGTGCCACTCACTCCTACCCCCTCCTCTGTGCCACTCACTCCTGACACCTTCTCTCTGCCACTCACCCTGGCCTCCTCCTGCCTGATACTTTCCAGACCCTCATCCAGGCTGATGTCCTCCTGTGTTTATAAAAACACTTTGAAAGTTTGAGTTTTGGGTTCAAAAATTTTCAGCTCATGACTGTTGCAAATTGATTGAAAATAATTAGAAAAGACAATCATTCTGACTCCAGCAGTTTTCATTCTTTTCTCCCCAACTTTTTGGGCCACTACTGTCTATTGATATGGAAAACACTTTTAGATCAAACATTAGATATTTTTTTACATATTATAATCTATGTTTCTGCATTTTTTAACCACAAAAAAATAATTTAAAATACTATACATGGCTCCAGACAGCCAAATCCGGGTCTTCCTCCAGGATGGAAGGCTCACCTTGCTCCTGAGAAGGATCAGCTTGGCTGCAGGGAAGGCTGGAGGCTTGGCTGGAGGGAAGGCTGGAGGGAAGTCTGGAGGTTTTTCTGGAGGGAAGTCTGGAGGTTTTTCTGGAGGGAAGTCTGGAGGTTCTTCTGGAGGGTTGTCTGGAGGGTTGTCTGGGTGGAAAGATGGAAAGTGATGCCCTTGATTCAAGGTGGTCGTCAAGAAAGGACATTTTGCTGTAGTACCTCAACGATGGTACATATACCTGCCCTGCTGCTGCTCCAGACCTCTGAGAAGCCAGGACCTTGTTACGCTCAGTCCTGTATGTGCCTCTCAAGGTCCCAATTTTAGTGTCCAGATTTTCAGTTGTTACATGGGGCATGCGAGTGTGCACAAATGGGAGAAGGCTCTGCAGTGCTGCTGTCCTTAGCTCTTTTTTCCGGTGGTTGCGGTCTTTTGTCGGCCAAAGAACGGGCAGCTCCCTTAACCTGTCAATAAATTCCCCAAGGAACTCCTTCTCATTGAATGGATTCATATTTTCTGCAAGACAAAACCAAAGACAAATATACTAATGTCAATCACAGTCTATAAACTCTAGTAATCGTTATCCCCATATAGCCCTTCAATCTCATTAATAAAATTTAAAAAATCTGTGTAAGCATTCAGCAAAATAGACCCCTCATCAACCCCTCCCCAAAGCTCAAACCAAACACCCACATAAAACTACCACAATCAACTAATTTCTCTCTAAAACCCATTTCCATCGAGGCTACAAAAAATATCATCGGTGCTCTGCGAAATAGCACAGCGCCCAATGATATCATCCCCACCAAACTGCTGAAAGAATGTGCCGATATATTGGCACCAGCTATCTCGCAGCTCTTAAACCAATCATTCAAGGAGGGCACGGTGCCCTCAGTTCAAATCATACCTTCGTTCACACGTTCGTTGCTTTGACGACTTCCTCCGCACACCGAACGTAGGTATGACACATGTTTGTTAAGCTTTATATACACTACGCATGCGTGACACTCCTCACACGTCGCCTGCCCATGACGTTCTTACTCAATGTTTCCCTGCCCCTTCTCTTTTGGCGTGCAAACGACATGGCGGAATTAGATGAGCAGGTGTCTGATATTAGGCCTAGTTCATCAGAAAATGACAACATGGCGGAATTAGATGAGCAGGTGTCTGATATTAGGCCTAGTTCAACAAAAAACTATGACGTGGCGGAGTCAGATGAGCATGTGTCTGAAATTAGGCCTAGATCATCCAGAAAAGATGACGTGGCAGAGTCAGATGAGCAGGTGTCTGTAATTATAAAATCGTCTAACGACGACACAACAAGCCCCGAGCCTGATGAGGAACAGTCAGAAACGCGGAGCAGTTACAAGGCATCTAACATGTCCTACGCGGAAATGGTGGAAATGGTGGACATCTTACTAAAGTCTGATTACGATGGCAAGCTATACCCACCCTAATTTAAGTAAGGGCAAAATTATTGATAAAGTGCAAAGAAGTCTGAATCGTCATTTTGGGGTGAAACGATCGAAGGAGCAACTCAGAAAGAGGTGGTCAGACCTCAAACTGAGGAAGCCGGAACAGTTAAGGAGCATTAAGAGAATGCTTGAAAAAAGTAAGTACTTCTCCTGTGTCCCTATTATTATTGTTTTTCTGAACTTGCATGTTGCTCCATGTTGTTGCTTTTGCATATAGGACCTTATAAAATAACGGTCGTTTTAGACACATGCGTCCGTCCACTACATAACATGCTTTCTGAAGATACAGGGTTAAATAATTTTTTATAGGCGTGATTATATTCAATAAATATGTTTACATAGGTGTCTAGCTTATGTGTTTGTAACTAGAATTCAAATCAAAATTACATCAGGCTAAAGGAGAGGACACTGTTTACATATCTGCACTCAAGAGCACTAGTGTGTGCCACCAGAACAACCTTTTTAGGGTGACCCACACAGGTGCTCCTGTGCATTTTTGGAGTGTCTACATGTGTGAAACTTGTCCCAAAAAGGTGAGTAGTCAAGAATGGAGTTTGCCAAAAAACATGTCTTCTGCTTGTAACTGCCCAAACAGACACTTGTACCCCACTTCCAAGCAATGTTTAAGATTCCTATTTTTGCCCTCAAATATGTGTGTGCTAAGTGTACTTTTTGTTTCATTCTCATAGGGGAAGACTGGGAGGACACCACTCCGCCGAGCCCAGAAAACCCACACCTCACCGCCCACCTCACAAGGAACCAACACTTCACCGCTCACCTCGCCAAAGGAAAACACTGCGCTAAATGGATTGTGAATATAGTACACAAATGATGTGTGATAAATTAATAACTAGCTGCCAGTACCAAAACATTTGTGATATAAGTCCCTTAATTATTTATTTATTCACATATGTTTTTTGTGTCACTTTCACTGTTTTTTTCATATGAATTGTCTTTATGAACTGCCACTGTGAGATGATTTCTCTTTATCATTGTTATATATAGGATCAATACAATATATCTTAGACCTATTTCACTTAATATTTTTAGTGCTGTACTGTATTTTTCAAATTCAAGATCATCACTCTGGAGACGAAGCGCAAATTCTGCCTGCCTGAAGGCTCCCCCATCCGACCATTCTTCCCCACATACACAAAGAGGAATTCACACTGTGCTGACACCACCGCCATCAGCACATTGCTATTAAACCCCTTGTAGTTGTAGTATTGGGAACCAGAACGGGGGGGGGGGGGGTGGCACGATGCAGACGTGCTTCCCGTCAATGGCTCCACCGCAGTTGGGGAAGTTCCACCACGTAGCAAACTCCAATGCCACAGTCTGCCATTCCTGTGGCATGGACGGAAGCTGTAAAATCAAACAAGAAGAAATAAAACATTTACTTTTGCACATAACATTGCAAGCAGGTTATACAAAAACATTATTGGCCAACATCATTCTAACATTTATTTTAAGGAGCATTTAGATACAAAAATATAAGGCCCAATTATCACATTCCTCACCCCCTCTGATGGACCATTGTAAAAATGTTAGGGGGGGGCTAGATGAGTTTGGGACCTCAAAAAATAAATGAAAAGGGTGAACCTATACTTTAAAACACATTTTGGGGGGAGGGGGGGTTAGATGAGTTTGGGACTTCAGAAAAATAAATACAAAAGATGAACCTATACTTCAAAACACATTTTTTTTGGGGGGGGGGGGGGCTAGATGAGTTTGGGACCTAGAAAAAAAAAAGATGAACCTATACTTTGAAACATGTTTTAGGGGGGGGGAGAGGATAAAGCACTACAATGGATCTAACAAAATACATTGGGAAGTGACTAGGCTAGGTGTGTTTGGGCCCAGGATAGCATGCTGGGGAGGTAAGTGAAGGGAAATATACATGTAGGCCAAAAAAGGGGCATTAAAAGCTTTCAGCATGCATGGGGGCAAAGAGGACATTCACAGCATATTACAATCATGGTAATTAGGGAATGAGAAAATAAATCTAATACATTAGCATACATTAAATACATTTAATGTGATATTAAAAGAGAAAACTAACCTCATATAGTCGTCCTGCAGGACATGTATGATAACAGAACAGGTATCCGGGATTATGAGGCCCAGAGCCTGGGGGGAGATGCCTGTCGTGAACTTCAAGTCCTGCAAGCTTCTCCCAGTTGCCAGATAGCGTAACGTGGCAACTAGCCTCTGCTCAGCGCTGATGGCTTCCCGCATAATGGTGTCCTGCCTGGTGATATAGGGCGACACCAAAGCCAAGGGGTGCTGGAAAACGGGGTCAGACATCCTAAGGAAATTACTGTAATCATCAGGATTATTCTCCTGGATCTCCCGCAGCAGAGGCATATGAGAGAATTGGTTCCTACGGAGCAACCAATTCTTGGTCCATGAACGCCTCCTCACCATGTTCATGGCCTCGTCTAGGTCTAAAACAATAAGACCAACACACACTGACTGCATAACACAAACTCTATGACGAGCAGGTGCCTGCAACATGGCTAGAAACGAATGTCTAATCAGAATGAACTAAACAGAATGCACTGAAGAACAGCAAGTCCTATGAAGAACGACCTGAAAACCAGAAACGAGCGGACAGGAACGCACTGTAAAACAAATACGACCTGACCACATGCCCTGAAAGACAAGATGCGAACCCACAATCACAAACTGAACCGCAGAAAACGATCTGAAAGCACAAAGACTGAAAATCGCGAATCGTCACTCACCAAACTTTTACTAACACGCGGCAACACGAGATTAGCAAAAGCAGCCCCAAGGATGGCGCCAATGGATTAGAACTTCCCCTTTATAGTGCCGTCGTACGTGTTTGAGAACAACAAGATTTTGTCTTGATAGTGTGTATGCAAAGAAAGCTTGACAAGATTCTCGACAAGCCTAACAAGGAACTCGTCGAGGAAAACAATGTTTCTTTTACGACGAGTTTCTCAGTCGTGTGTACAAGGCCTTAGAGTAGACGTTGGATAAACACTTTAATTACCATATAGTATATGCACTCACATTTAGGTGTGTAAAAACAAGCATATCAATTTCCAAATGAAGTCAGGGTGACCACTTCTACGACCTGCTTCCTGAATCCAAGCAGCTGTGGCAGCGCTGGGCTAATATCACTCCATCAGGTGGAAGCCGGCATCTGGAGGAACTCGGCGTCGGCGTCAATGTTTTACATTTCTCCTCCTCCCTGTTCTGAGCCCATCCCCTTGCTCTCCCTTATTATTGAGCCCATGCCATTCATTCCAATCAGTCTGTTGTTGAAAAACGAGTGCAGCTTGCCTTACCATCGCAGTGCGCCAGCACAGGAAATGCATCTATTACCAGGTGACGCCATCTCCCTGCTGCCATCCCTACTTTGCTTCTCAAGCCTCTGTCTGACGCCGAGGACCTCCAGACGCCGGCTTCCACCTGATGGAGTGATACCAGCCCAGCGAGCGCCGCTGCAGCTGCTTGGATTCAGGAAGCAGGTCGTAGAAGTGGTTACCCTGACTTAATTTGGAAATTGATATGCTCGTTTTTACACTCCTAAATGTGAGTGCATATACTATATGCTAATTAAAGTGTTTATCCAACGTCTATGTCAGGTCACCTGTGGCCAGATGACAGATGCACCCTGTTGGAGTCAGGAGTGCACCACAAGGTGGTGAACCCTATGGCAGACTGCTGCGAATGTAACACAAATTGGATATGGGAGGCAGGTCCACTGGAGCACAAACCGGATCCCACAGGAAGCTTGAGCCTAAGATTCCCGCGGAGTCTAAGATTCAGCAGGTATTCACCAGAGCCTCTAGTGGTGAGGATGGCCTTAGCTGCAATTGAATCCAGGTCGCGGCCCCCAGAGTCCCCTAGCTCACGCTCCATAGGGCATAGAGGAGAGAGGAGAATCAGCCACTCAGGATACAAGAGATAGTGAGGGGTACGCCAAGGTCAGGGTGACAAGCAGACAGGATAAACGAAGGACAAGCCAAAGGTCAGGGTCACAAGCTTGTCGGGGACAAACAAAGATCGGCAGACAGAGTTAAACGTAGCACAGGGCAAGCAGGAACCCAAACACACAATGAGACTCTTGGTATATGAAGAGGAATGATATTCTGTGACAGGCTGGGGCTGAGCCAGATACTGATGACATCTTAACATTTAAAAACTAAGTAAAAAAGGTCTGTAGATTACTCTAATTCAGTGGTTTTCAACCTGGGGGTCGGGGACCCCCTCGGGGGTCAAATGACGATTTGCCAGGGGTCACCAAATCTTGGGCAGTCCCTGGAGACTTTGGCCGCCCATTCAGTTCACAGCATGGCTGTGGGGTGCAGAGACTAGAGACCCAATCTCCTGATTTTAGCATAGGTGTCACTGCTGCAAAACACCACAGAGCTGGAGACACAGCGAGTAACACTACCTGTGATTATAGTTGCCATTTAGAGTCCCCACTACAGTTCTCAGATCAGCAGATGACCTTGATCAAGAGCACCCAAGTTGGCTGATCAGAACTTCAGGGAGAAGAAGAATAAGAGAAAGAACAGGAGATATGGCTAGAGAGATGGATGGGGAAAAAAAGAAATTAAGATAGAGAGATAAAAGGGAAAGAAAGGAGAACATAGAGAGAGGGAAACATCCTAAAAGGTACCAGAAGGGGTTTTAATACTGTACTAGTGGAAGGGACTCAGGCAGCACTAAATGTCTGTGGGTTAGGGGCAAATTACTTGTCTTGCCTTGGGTGCTGACAACCCACACTATGAAAATTCTACTGTTAGGGGTCCCCACAACTTGGAAAATGTTATCAAGGGGTCACAACACTATTGAGGTTGAGAACCACTGGTCTAATTACATTCCAGTATTAAATCTGGATGGACCAACATGTTGCACAAACTTCAGGACTCCATAACAAAACCATGAAGGCCCCCTATCTCTTTAACCCTTATCTCTCTCTCTCTAATCAATCTTTCGAGGTATTTCTGCTAGTGATAGAGAAAATTATTTGCTTCCTTAGTAATCAAAACTGCATATATGTATTTTATCTAAATGCATTTTCCAAGTGCTGTCGGTACCAGCATTAATCAATGTGTATCCAGACACATATGGGCCCTATGTCAGTTTTCTATGGCTATACAGTAGTTATACACAGGGCAACTTGTATGCAAATCCCTGCATATTTTCTTCTCCAGTGCTGTATAAAAACTAGAAATCTTATCCACTATTTACCTTTAATTACCTATGGTAATTTAAAATAAACCTGTTACAAATTTGGGCAATACAAATTGAGCAAACATCGGAAAATTGGTTAATAAGCAGAATTACCTACACGTGAAAAAGAATATTAAAACAGTTGGTACAGAGGTATAAGCAAGTTAAAGCTATTTAAAGTTTGTCACCCACTCTGCACCTGCCAAACTTCCCTATTAGTCAGCGACACTGCTCAATATATCAAGGAACTAATAGTAAAGCTGGTCACATGACTCTCATAGGTCACTTAGCAGAACTTTTTTGTTCATATTTTATATATATATACATACAGTATATTTTATATCCAGAGTATATATATATATATATATATAAAAATAATTTCCTATGTATGGAAAATAGCGCTTGCATTATTCAATGTCAACTTACTATTCCAATCTACTGCACTGGAATAACATAACTGAACATTATAACAAATGATGAAAGCGCACATACAGTAATACACCTGAGACCCCTATCTATGACTTTGGTAATAGAGTTATGTACAGTAAGTAGGAAACGCCAGGCCTCATAAGATTATTCTGCATGAGGCATTTCCAACAAATGGGTAATCAAAAATGTAACACAGTTGATATCTACAAGAAAAATGCTGATAAGATTGTAACGCTATACCATAATTCTTCTTTTTTGACACATAAAGATTTCCCTAGTGAACAGATCAACTGAGATTTATATTGTTCATTTTATTATTAATTTATTTTTCAGTACTTGATTTTCCATCAGTGTCTTCCAATAATGCCATTACATGTTCAAAACTCACCTTCAGTTTTTAATCAGACATATCCCAATTCAAACTAGTTCATCTTGAAACAATTTAGATGTATAAACCTTATGACACACTGGGGTGTGTTTGATATCACATAATTTTCTCTGTTGTTTAAGAGATCTATATTATGGCCATTTTTTTTCCTTTGGCTCCTCAATGAGTGCTGCTCATCTAAACACATTTACTCACCCCTTTTACGTATGCGCCTCAACACAGTGCACATGTTCTGACATGTTTGCACTCTGGTGTGTTAAAGTTTAGACGTGTTTTAACTGTGTGGATATGCATTACAAGCCCAAAAATTAATGAGAACCCTCCTAACCACGTGCAATACATGTGTAGCCAGTGCTTGCTGATGGGCATTGCAACACACCCACATAGGTGTGAAGCTGGCCTTACCCTTTAGTGGACTCATCTGCGAGCTTCCCTGTGGGATTCTTCTGTGTTCTTGGCTCAATAGCCTATCCTACAAAATCTTATTAGCTAGCTAGTGTACCACTACTCATGTGAAAATCAAGCACAGAGGCCGCAAGGCTTCATTTTACTTTAATTTAATAATTGTGTCCATCAATGGCAACCCCCCCCCCCTTCACAAAATATTAGTTACCTAACTGTTCTTTAGCTTTAATGCTTTCTGAGTTGATGGGCTGTAATAGTGATCAGAAGAGTCAAGGCTTGCCTTCAATCCATTGAAGGCAAGCCTTGTAGATCCTGATTGGCTACTAAGGATACTGGACTCTGTAATTTTAACTTTGTTCCTTGCACTTTACACTTCTTTGTATACTAGGTGGTTGATTTACTAAAACTGCACAGTGTAAAATCTGGTGTATCTCTGCACAGAAACTAATCATCTTACAGGTTTGACCCCTTTCACATGAAGGGTTCGATCAGGTTCACCTGTCAGTTTTTCAGGTGGACCTGATTGGATGGTCCATTCACCCCTGCCTTCAATCCGATCTGGTCTGCTAGAAAAAACAGAGGGGAATTTGTCTCCCTCCATCTAGGTGGTTCGGTTTGCAGTCACGTGTAAATGGACAGTGGAGTCCATTTACACCCGCCAGTCCATAGAGCAGAGCGGGCTCAGTTTGTGTCCACTCTGCATAAACTAAGCGGACATGGATCTGTCATCTCCTAGCCCTGCTCAGATCAGCAGGGGATCAGCGGATAGATCCCTTGCTGATCTAATCGGAGTCTGTCCTGTGTAAAGGGGGTCTTTTTCCGTCAAAGCTTAATTGAACAAGCTGAAGTTAGAAGCTCATTGGCTGCCATGCATACAGTAGCTGCACTAGATGTTACACTCTCCAGTTTTAGTAAATCAAGCCCTATGTGTTCCTATCACAAAACAGATATGTTTCTTTTACCTATAATAAACTCATAAAGTACTGCTATTCTTCCTTTAGACTTCTTAAAGACTATTTCACTTTTGCAGTCAAATTTGAGAAAAACTAATTTGAGAAAACCCACACTATGTGAAAACTTATTTATTCAGGGAAGCCTATCCCACACCCACATAACTGTCCCTGAGCCACCCCCATCAAATCACTCTGCAGCTATTACCTTTTTTATCACCACCCCCTCCCTTTAGAATGTAAGCTCTAGGAGCAGGGTCCTCCTGTACCTTCTGTATTGAATGGAACTGTAATTGTGCTGTCCTCCCTCTACGTTGTAAAGCACTGCATAAACTGTTGGTGCTATATAAATCGTGAATAATAATATTTAATAATAATGATAATAATAATGTGTTTGTTATGTGTTCCCATTCACACAGCATGCCTAAAAAAATGTTTTAGATGTTTTAGGTTGTGTCATGGCTGACTGCAATCATTTTTGAATAATGTTAGAGTGAGCCTGCCCTAAACCTATCCTCATTAACATACAATGCAAAAAGCCCACAAGCCAACATACTTAACCCTTTGTTAGGACAGACAGTGTTGAAAGATATTTAAAATTGATAATGAAGATCTGCCTGCACAGTACGGACAGGATTAATAATGGCAAACACTGCTGCCCAGCCCACCCATGCACAAAAGAACTACCTAGGATTTTTTCCTTGTTAGAGGGTACAGAATAGAGCATTTAAAAAAGTAAGTTGCATTTTTTTTCTATGTTATGCAATGCGAATGGTGATATGTAACAAATATAAAGTAGGTAGTAGAAATACACTTTAGGTATGGACGTCATGAATCAAGGTCTTTTAAACATGTATAGCCTATAGAAGATGAAGTTATCTAAAGTAATATAGATGCAAAGTGCTTATCTTCAGTGTCTACTTTGTTCGGAAAAATATATTTTTCTAAGGCTGTGTCAATAATAGGGCTGCAAGGTAAAGGAGAATAAGTGATGACAGGATGACTCAAATGCTAGTAAAATTTACAAACACAATTAAGAGCCTTTGATAGCCCTCTCAACACCCTCTTAAATTGAATCCAGACTCATATAGTTGTTTGAAGAATAGTTAAAGTTTCTATTCTCTTGGGTGTTACATTTTTCCATTCAGTACATGGACATCAATGCTATACTGTGTGAATTACTGTGTGTCACAGACAGCACGTTTTCTCAGCTGGAAGTGCACTTGTTATTCACAAGGTCTGTTTAAGTGGGGGCATTAACACTTATTAGCGTTTGTTCCTGCTGTGTGCCACACAGTACAGAATTCACGCTACAGTTACTGCACAGGGGAACTACAGCACACCAGTAGCCCATGGAGTGTAAAAAAGAGGTTAAGCTTATGTGTACTTATACTTATATTTTTATAACATATTAACCTGCTTATCAATGTAGGGAAAACATTCCTAGTCAAAATTTTTACTTCAATCTAGACTTCAAGTGAAAGTACAGGCTGAACCTATCTAATCTGTAACCTGTTCCCACCCCCATTCAAAGTCCTATACTAACTACTCTGAAAAGGAAAGATACTATGCCTATTCTCCATTCACATGATCAACTCCCAGCACTGAATTAAGGGTAGAGGAGGGACAGTGGATGCCCCATAGTAAGCCTATCGGTGATGTCACCACCCAGGCATTGTAGTCATTGCCGGCAGTGGTGTATTTCGGTTTTGTGCTGCCCCAGGCAATCACATTTTTTCCCACCCTTCCTTCTCAAGTGGCTATTCAGGGTCTCTGGTGGCTATGTGGGGTCTATTGTGGCTGTGTGGGGTCTCTTGTGGCTGTGTGGGGTCTCTGGTGGCTGCGTGGGGTCTTGTGTGGCTGTGTGGGTTCTCTGGTGGCTGTGTGGGGTCTCTGGTGCTTGTGTGGGCCCGAGAAGAAGGTAAAGTCTCTGTTGTTAGGGTTTAATGTGCGCCAGAAGTCATGGAGCAACAGGTCTTGTAGTTGAGATTTAATGGATCGTAGAGCAGCATAGAGGAGAGAGGAAGTACCTGTAGAGGTATCTTGGAGAGGGTTCATGGTTACATTGAGATCGCCTTCTAGGATAAGGGTGCCTTCTTGAAATACGGTCAGTTATATCGCAAAGGAAGGTGACTTGGCGGCTATTTAATGCATAGACATTCACTAATGTGATCGTTCTGCCAAGCTTTTCAGAAAGAGAAATCTACCGTCTTCAGCAGTGTTTTGCCAAGAGTATGAAAACTCCTTTAGATTTGGATGTTCGTTTGGAAGCATTGTATGTATGTGGGTATTCTCTATTCATTGATTTTGGGATGGCATCGGTGCAGAGGTGTGTTTCCTGCAAAAATATTATGTCAGCTTTGTTCCATTGCATCATGAGGAGAAGCTGGGAGCATCTTTCTGGTATATTTAGTCATTTTGCGTTAAGTTTGTCAAGTTTTCCATTTCTAGTACTGTACACTTTACTTGATCATTTATTATGACAGCACAGCAGGTATGCTATACTGTAAACTCAAGTATTATAACAGCAAAGAATTGAGACGGTTTGCATAAACAGCAATCTAGTCATATACTATTCTGAAGACACTACTACAGTATCACCATAAATATTAAATATATAATAATTTAGAATAGGATCTATTGCTAAGACAATGGGCCTGATTTACTATGCTCTGTGCGCTGCGCTGGTTCATGCGTTAATTAGTACTCCGGGTGGAGGCTTAATTGGGCGCATGAACCAGCGTAGCAGCCGGCGCATTGAAACTAATATGTAAAGCCGCGCCGAACTCCCTATAGAAGTCTATGGGAGAAATCAAAAGTGTTCATTTTAAAGGCTAATCTGCAAGTTTTGTCCTAAAAAGTGTTTGGGGACCTCAGTCCTGCCCCAGGGAACATGTATCAATGCTTTTTTTATTTTTTAAAAAGGCCGTTTTTTCGGGAGCAGTGAAATTAATAATTCTTAAAGTGAAACAATAAAAGTGAAATATTCCTTTAAATTTCGTACCTAGGGGGGGTGTAATGTCAGCATGTGAAATAGCGCATTTTTCCCGCACTTAGAACTCCCCCTGCACAAAGTGACATTCTGAAGGAAAAAAGTCATTTAAAAATTCACACGCGGCTATAATGAATTGTCGGCTCTGACAATTCTAAAGGGATTCATTCATAAAACAAACAAAAAAATGTGTAGGGGTTCCCCCAAATTAAATTACCAGGCCCTTCAGGTCTGGAATGGATATTAAGGGGAACCCCGCCGTAAAAACCAAAAAAAAAAAAGACGTGCGGTTCCCGGCAAATATCCATTCCAGACCCTTCAGGTCTGGTGTGGATTTTAAGGGGAACTCCACCCCAAATTGAAAAAAAAAATGGCGTGGAGTCCCCCTAAAAATCCACACCAGACCCTTATCCGAGCACGTTGACCTGGCCGGCCGCAGAAAAGAGGGGGGGACAGAGTGCGGCCCCCCCCCCTCTCCTGAACCGCACCAGGCCACATGCCCTCAACATGGGGAGGATGTCCCCATGTTGATGGGGACAAGGGTCTCATCCCCACAACCCTTGCCCGGTGGTTGTGGGGGTATGCGGGCGGGAGGTTTATCAGAATCTGGAAGACCCCTTTAACAAAGGGGACCCCCAGATCCTGACCCCCCCCCTGTGTGAAATGGTAATGGGGTACATTGTACCTCTACCATTTCACCCCAAAAAAAATGTCAAAGTGATAAAAAATGACAGTAGCCGGTTTTTGACAAATCTTTTAATAAAATCTTCTTTTCTTCTTTCCTTCGGGTTTCTTCCGCTGCTTCTTTCTTCTAGTCCACATCTTGCCCGACGTCTTCTTCTATCTTCTCCGTCCGTCCTTCCGCCTTCTGGTCCCGCATCTTGCCCGTTGTCTTCTCCGTCCGCCTCCTCGTCCGCATCTTGGGTCTTCTGCGGTCTTCTTCTCGGTCCGCCGCCTTCTCGTCCCCTGCGTTTGAATTTGATTTGGCCGCCGTTTTCCCGCTCCTGGGACCCGCCCCCCTCTGGCGCCACAAGTAAACTCCTTAGAAGGTCATGTGCGTCAGAGGGGGGCGGGGTCGCAGAGCGTCACACAGCGGGGGAATTCAATTTCAATCGCGCCGCCCGGAGAAGAAGTTCCCGCCGTGTCACACTCATGTGACCCCGCCCCCCTCTGACGCACATGACCTTCTAAGGAGTTTACTTGTGGCGTCAGAGGGGGGCGGGGTCACATGAGTGTGACACGGCGGGAACTTCTTCTCCGGGCGGCGCGATTGAAATTGAATTCCCCCGCTGTGTGACGCTCTGCGACCCCGCCCCCCTCTGACGCACATGACCTTCTAAGGAGTTTACTTGTGGCGTCAGAGGGGGGCGGGTCCCAGGAGCGGGAAAACGGCGGCCAAATCAAATTCAAACGCAGGGGACGAGAAGGCGGCGGACCGAGAAGAAGACCGCAGAAGACCCAAGATGCGGACGAGGAGGCGGACGGAGAAGACAACGGGCAAGATGCGGGACCAGAAGGCGGAAGGACGGACGGAGAAGATAGAAGAAGACGTCGGGCAAGATGTGGACTAGAAGAAAGAAGCAGCGGAAGAAACCCGAAGGAAAGAAGAAAAGAAGATTTTATTAAAAGATTTGTCAAAAACCGGCTACTGTCATTTTTATCACTTTGACATTTTTTTTGGGGTGAAATGGTAGAGGTACAATGTACCCCATTACCATTTCACACAGGGGGGGGTCAGGATCTGGGGGTCCCCTTTGTTAAAGGGGTCTTCCAGATTCTGATAAACCTCCCGCCCGCATACCCCCACAACCACCGGGCAAGGGTTGTGGGGATGAGACCCTTGTCCCCATCAACATGGGGACATCCTCCCCATGTTGAGGGCATGTGGCCTGGTGCGGTTCAGGAGAGGGGGGGGCCGCACTCTGTCCCCCCCTCTTTTCTGCGGCCGGCCAGGTCAACGTGCTCGGATAAGGGTCTGGTGTGGATTTTTAGGGGGACTCCACGCCATTTTTTTTTTCAATTTGGGGTGGAGTTCCCCTTAAAATCCACACCAGACCTGAAGGGTCTGGAATGGATATTTGCCGGGAACCGCACGTCTTTTTTTTGGGGGGTTTTTACGGCGGGGTTCCCCTTAATATCCATTCCAGACCTGAAGGGCCTGGTAATTTAATTTGGAGGGACCCCCTTTTTTTTTTTTTTTTTTTAATGAGCAATGACTCTATTCTTTATAGCCATGAGTACTTTAACCACTTGCCCACCGGGTTAATTCTGGCACTTCTCTCCTTCATGTGAAAATCACAATTTTTTGGCTAGAAAATTAATCAGAACCCCCAAACATTATATATTTTTTTTTAGCAGACATCCTAGGGAATAAAATGGCAGTCATTGCAATACTTTTTGTCACACCGTATTTGCGCAGCGGTCTTACAAGCACACTTTTTTTGGATAAAAATCACTTTTTTGAATTAAAAAATAAGACAACAATACATTTTGCCCAATTTTTTTCTATATTGTGAAAGATAATGTTACGCCGAGTAAAATGATACCCAACATGTCACGCTTAAAAATTGCGCCCGCTCGTGGCATGGCGTCAAACTTTTACCCTTTAAAAATCTCGATAGGCGACGTTTAAAAAATTCTACAGGTTGCATTTTTTGAGTTGCAGAGTAGGTCTAGGGCTAGAATTATTGCTCTCACTCTAACGATCGCGGCGATACCTCACTTGTGTGGTTTGAATACTGTTTTCATATGCGGGCGCTACTCGCGTATGCGTTTGCTTCTGTGCGCGAGCTCGTCGCGACGGGGCGCTTTAAAAATTTTTTTGGGGGTTTTCTTATTTATTTTTATTTAGTTTTATAATGTTTTACACTGAAATAAAAAAATAAAAAAAAAATGATCAGTTTTCTTCCTATTACAAGGAATGTAAACATCCCTTGTAATAGGACTAGTGTGTGACAGGTCCTCTTTATGGAGAGAGGCGGGGTCAATAAGGCTGGAAAGCATGGTATTGAAAAAAAAAAAAAAAGATCTCATGCTTTCAGCTGCAATCATGTTCGTTCACCACAGTGGTGTAGTGTATAGCACTTTGACCTAGCAGCAAAAGAGTCGTTGGTTCGAATCCCGCCCGTGACAGCATCTGCATGGAGTTTGCATGTTCTCCCTGTGCCTGCGTGGGTTTCCTCCCACAATATAAAAACACGCTGTAAATCGGTTCCGGTCTAAATAAGCCCTAATATGCAGTAGTATATTAAGGTTTGGTTCTGCCCTAGGCCTGACTACATATCTGCACCTCCTAATAGAAAAATGACCCACCCCTTCCTGTCAAGGTCACACCCTGTTTTTGTATAACCCCGCCCAGTAATTTTCAGGGGACCCACACACTAGTTCTGGGGGGGCACTGGATTCCCTTAACCACTTCCATACCAGGCACTTACGCACCTTCCCGCCCAAGCCAATTTTCAGCTTTCAACACTGTCGCACTTTGAATGGCAATTGCGCGGTCATACAACACTGTACCCAAACAAAATTGGCGTCCTTTTTTCCCCACAAATAGAGCTTTCTTTTGTTGTTATTTGATCACCTCTGCGTTTTTTTTTTTGCGCAACAACTAAAAAAAGACTGCAAATTTTGAAACAAAAAAACCTTTTTCTTTTTTTAGGTTAATTTTTTTGTAAATAAGTTTTTCTCTTTCAATTACGGGCACTGATATGGCGGCACTGATGGGCACCGATGAGATGGCACTGATGGACATCGATGAGGTAGTACTGACGGCACAGATGAGGTGGCATTGATTGGCGGCGCTGCTATGCGGCACTGATGGGCACTCATAGGCGGCACTGATGGGCACTCATGGGCGGCACAGATTGGCGGCACTTATGGGTGGCACTGATGGATACACTTGGGGGCGGCACTTATGGGTGGCACTGATGGATACTTATGGGTGGCACAGGTGGGCACTGATAGGTGGGCACTGTGCATGGATGGGCACTGTGGGGTGGCACTGATTTTCCCAGTCAGTGCCCATTTGTGGGCACTGATTGGCATCTTTTTTCTTATTTTTTAATGCTTTTTGTTTTTTTGTTCTATATTTTTTTTGTTTTTGCACACCCTGGTGGTCCAGGGTGATCTCTCACTTCCTGTTTGGCTATGGGGCAGGAAGTGAAGGCAAATCTCCCCAATTGGACACAGATAATACAAAATAAACTGACAGGGCCTATAACCCTCCCTCACTCTATCCAAAATGAAAGAAAATAAAACTTGTTGATTATAGTTCTTGTCAGGGGCGGACTGACCATTGAGTCACTCGGGCACTGCCCGAGGGCCCCATGCCACTAGGGGGCCCCATCCGGGTTGCCAGGCTCAGTAAAACCAGGGACAGTATGTAAAAATCTGTGTTTTTTTTAGATCTGTCCCTGATATGTCCGAAAATGACATGCTTTTAATGTGAATATCCCAAGATTTTAGCTGCCCGCCTCTGCACTACCTCCTGGCGTGGTGGTCATCTGTAAGCCAGAGGGGCCCCATAATCTTCTATTGCCCAGGGGCCCCATGAGTTGTCAGTCCGCCCCTGGTTCTAGTTTAAGCACAAATTTCATAGAGTTTTATTGAGAGCCCTAAGAAAATATAACCATGCCAATAGGCCAGGATAGAGCGTTGCTAATATGTAGGAATGTGTGTGTTAGAGCACCCCACCCAATGTTAACTAAAAAATTATTAATTTGCAAATAAGTATTATCTGCTCATTTTTTTGGGGATGTCTGCACCCCTGATAGTGACAACATTTGTGAGGTGTCTTCACCCTTTCTAATTCATTCACTTCCTGTCACATAGCCAAACAGGAAGTGAGGGTAAAACCTTACTAATATATTTTCTTGTGGACACAGAGATCAATCTAAATAGTTTCCCATTATGTAAATTGCACTCTAGCATTTTGCTGTGTACACCCCAAATTATTAGGGATCTTGGACTTTGGGGTCCATTTACTAAAGGCAAATCCACTCCTACAAGTGCAAAGCAAGGAAGAAAACAAAACAACTTTGCTTCTACAGGATTGGATGTTAAAACCATCAGTGCTTCCTCTCTGATTTTCAGCAACTATGCTTGTACTGCAGAGTGGCTTTGCCTTTACTAAACCCCAAACTAAATAATCATTTGGGGCAGGGATCCTCAAACTACGGCCCTCCAGCTGTTGTAGAACTACACATCCCATGAGGCCTTGTAATGCACTGACATTCACAGACATGACTTGGCATGATGGGAATTGTAGTTCCTGAACAACTGGAGGGCCGTAGTTTGAAGACCCATGATTTGGGGTGTACACAGCAGTGCTGGAGTGCAATTTGCTTAATGGGGACACTAGTTAGATTGACCGGTGTCCCCAAGAAATGACACTGGTAGGGTTTTAACCTCACTTCCTGTTCAGCTGTGTGACAGGAAGTGAAGCCAATTTTAAGAAAAGGGACACAAAGCTCAACACAAAAATAAAAAAACACAAAGCAGGGGTTCTAACACTCACTTGGCTTCCCTCAAACACCCACAATTTGAATAGGATTGCCTTGCGCTAGATTTAAGCACAGTGCTGTAAATCAGCACGTCAAGCCTGTCCACCAATAGCAAACCCCCCCCCCCCCCCCCCCACAGGCCATGTTTGCAGGTTTTCCTTCATCTTGCACATGTGCTTTAAAATAGTCTGGACAGCAATTCTTGATAAGAGAAATCCCCAAAACATGTCCTGTCGGGGGTACTTGAGGGCTGAGGACCACTGCAGAATAAATAAAATACTTACCAGTTTTTGTCTTTAAAGTCAGGGAGAATAAACATGGCAAACATTTCATGATTACACACCAGGAAAGAAGCTTAGACAAAAATCACACATAATTTGTTAGGCCCAAACCTAGTTCAGCTGCAGCTGTCAACATATGTAGCATGAAAAAGTAACAAAAGACAAACTTAACAATTTTAAAGTAATTTTTATTGGTCAACAAAACAAGGAAAGCAAAAAAAGACAAACAAACAAAAATACATTTCAAAATTCTAATTAACCATAGCTTTACACATTTTTCATAAAATAAGGCCACATAGACAAATACATCAAAGTGAACATCATTTAAAAATAAACCAAAACCATTGGCAAAATAAAACAAAACCCATGCAACAAACCACATTTGTGTTTAGCAACAGCATCCTGCCCCTTCTGAGGGCAGCTGAGGACTGATCGATCCAAGCTTTTTATAACAGTGCTAGTAATGAAGCAATTGAAATCACATGACCAAATTGCAGTCTCTAGTTTGGGTGAGCTTGTAATTGGGCACACCTGCAATTAATCCAAACCACGCTCTATGAGCATCCAATGAGTGTTTTTCACCTTTTAAAAAGAAAGGATATTTTTTTTCTAAGTGTTTGAGCATGCTCAGTTCATCATGTAGGAACCAAGCTGCAATGGAATGAGAGCTTTTTTTTTTTGGTTTCCCCTGATCTGATGCTTTCCAGCCTGAAGGGGAGGTGTTAAAGACAGAAGTAAACACGCACATTTAATAATCTATTTGTGGGAAAAAACGGAAAATTGTATCATACTTACCAGTAATTTTCCTTTCCTGGTGCCTATCCATGGCAGCATACCTGTGACAAGCTCCGCCTTGGCTCCTCCCTCAGGACTAGTGAATATTATAAAAGTGTTGGTTAGCACAGCCCCCACATTCTCCGTAATATAGAATACCGAAGGGAGGGATTGTATGCTGCCATGGATAGGCACCAGGAAAGGAAAATTACTGGTAAGTATGATACAATTTTCCGTTTTCCTGGTGCCTCCATGGCAGCATACCTGTGACAAATAACTAGCTGAGATGGGTGGGATGATTCAAAGAGTTGTTTTTTTTTTTTTTTTTTTTTTATCATTTAAAAGAAGAACCAAAAGGCCTATTCGCCATCTGACTGCCGAACTCCACTGATGAAAAAGAGCTCCACTCTGCAAATTTTTCAGAAACATATGCTGGGACGCCCCAGTCGTTGCGCTGCGAATAACTTCAATTGATACACTCGCTCTTGCCGCCCAAGAGGCAGGAACCACTCTGGTGGAGTACGCCCAGACTGCCAAAGAGGATCACAGTCCTTTTGCCCTGTACCCCTTGTGGACGAGCCACAAGGCAATCGTTCTTGCTGGCGCCTCCATGCCCTTGTTTTCCAACCTAGGGAGTTAAAAACAACCTGGTAGAGTCCCTGAAGGATGCCGTAGCCTGCGGATGTCACCTGAAAGTGGAGAAAATGTCCAGCTCGTGAAGGGAACCTGAGCCCTGTCTTGAAAATGTTGGAAGTGCCCAAGTTTATGACATGTTCGAGGATGATATGACCTTGGGGCTAAATCCCCGAACAGTTCCGAGTTCCACTCTGTCAGGATAGAATATGATATGATTATAATCCGCTCCTAAATCTGGGAGTACTGCAAACATGTCTGCCAGAGATTATGGCTATGAAGAAGAATAGCTGCATGGTTAGATTCCAAAGCGATGTTGACTCTGAAGGGACAAGAGGTGAATTGGCTAAGGACTCTAGGATGATAGCAAGGTCCCGAGTGGAAAAGATTGTTTAGTTGGCGATCGGCTCTTTGACGGCTTTGAAAAATTGGATTATTAATGAATCCTCTGTCCATTTTAACTGGCTGCTGCTGAAATTGCCGCTGCACGTACCCTTAGTGTACTCAAGCAAGACCTAGGTCTAAGCCTGCCTGCAAGCATTCAAGAATTTGAGAGGATGATGGAGAATCTGGAACACCGCTTCTGCCAATCATGAAGGCCCAGAACCTGTTCCGCACCTTGTTTGTGGTTGTACTGGATGGACTTGAGTCTTTTCTCAACTTGATCAACAATGTAACTATATAAGCCTATCCTATATCCCGTTTGTGGATGGCTTTCTTGCCCTGAGCAGGGTTGCGATAACCTTGTTGGAACATCCTATGGATTGGAACCTTTCCCTTTCATCTGCCAGATGTGAAGATCCAACCTGTGGGGAACTGGATAGGTGCGACGTACTTATGACAGGAGAAAGGTATTATTGGAACCCTGACTGAAGGCTTGGTATTCAGGTACATTGTTGTGGGAAAACAAGGATGTCTTGGCCAGTGCGGTAGGCCTGCTATCACCGTCATGGTTCCTACCATGAGGCTCCACAGGAGCTTTGGAATGAGACCCTGGAAAAAAGGCATAGACCAGGTTGCAGGGATCGCATCTACTGCTTCTGCTTGGGGATGAGGAGGCCTCGGGACGAACTTTGAAATCTTGGTGCTGTCGCAAATAGGTCCGGCTCGAGGGGACCCACTGGACCACTATCTAGGTGAAAACTTTCTGGTGCAGAAACCATTCTTTGGAATCAACGAACCCCCGAGATAGGTGGACGGCTCTTGAATTGAGATGACTGGGCAGAAAGGCTGTTTTTAAGTCTTTAGATTCCTTTCTGCCCAAAGGATTATTGTTTCCACTTCCCTCAGCAGGTCCTGCTGTGCATTCCTTCTTGTCAGTGCCAATAAGACACTGCAGCCCTCTTGGCCATTCGGAGGTGGGAACTGGGTTGCCTGTACCTCAAATTTCTAGTGTTAGCAATGCAAAAGGAAGGATTCCTGAACCTCCAGGCTATTCGATACTAGGCATGTTGTATGGAAGGACCATCTTCCCTGCCCTGAGATCTGGATCTAGTGTGAGCCCCCACTTGCCGCACTGGTATCGGTAGTAGTTGTGATCCAGTTGACATGTCCTGATGGATGCGATTTCATAAGCGTGTATTTCTTCATCCACCCATGTAGACTCCTGGGCATCAGGGTCGTCAGGTATATGGATTGAGATAGATACGGTCTGTTCTGTCGCCTCCAAAACTCTGGCTGGAAATGTCTCAAATGCTAATACCATAGTGATGCATGACAACATCTGGCCTATTAGGCTCAGACAGTTCAATGCCCACAGGTAGGATGTCACACTGACTCCCTTCATCTGCCGAATAGTGGACTTTACCTTTGAGGCGGGAAGTTTACTGTACTGTTCTGTTCCACTAATTGGGCTGGATTCTTCACCATGGGACAAAGGTCATCCCTGTAGTGGTGTACTTCAGAGTCCTAATTCTCCTGGAGGGGTTATGATAGCAATTAGGATCTTCATAAAGACTTTTGGTGATGTGCAGAGGCCGAATGGGAAGGCTCAAAAATTGAAGATGTACATGCCCCACTGCAAACACTGGATATTTCAGGAGAGGAGTACAGGTACATGCAGGTAAGCATCCTGCAAGTCTATTGATAACATCCAATACCTCGGTTGGAATAAACGAACAATCGTTTGAAGCGAAACCATTTAGAGATTTCCAGGAGGATCTTAGCGAGTTAGACTCTTCAGATCCATCACGGAACTCCAACCTTCGTTTCTCTTGGGAACTAGAAACAGGGTGGAGTAAAAACCGAGAATCTCTCTGATAGAGGTACTGGGACCACTGCTTGCTGCTCCTGCACAGGAGAGAAGAAAAAACACTGTAGTGCTTCAGATTTTCTGGGGGAACCTCGACACCCTTGTCGGAAAAAAATAAGATTTGGAGGGGGGGTGTCTATAAACGCCCAGAAGTGACCATATTCAACTGTGAAGACTACCCACGGATCCCTGCACCTTGAACCCGGATCCTCGAGAAGTACTTGAGTCTGACCCCCCTTGGGAAAAAGGATTTGGCAGAATCCTGTGGAGGTAGGCATGAGCTTCCGCATACGGGCTTGAGGAAGGTGGAATGCTTGCTTCTCTAGCTCTGCCTACAGCCTTCTTCCGTCTGGACTGTCTGTAGTCCTCACTCTTGGAGTATTAAAAACTTGGTGCGAATGAGCTGAAGCACCCGGGTCGTCTGTCTTGGGGTAACAGGCCTAATTTCCCGCCATTGATGCGAGAGATGGTCTTACCCAATTTCTCCCTAAACAAGGCTTTCCCGTCAGAAGGTATCTTGTACCAGCTCTGTTTTGAGGCAATATCTGTTGACTATGGTTCCAGTCACAAGGCCCGTTTGGCCATGACTATGTGGAGCATTGACCCAGGGGAGCATAGAAAAGAATCGATTGCGGATTCACCAATAAGATCTGCTTAGAGCTTTAGCTCATCTAAGGCCCTGGTGGTATCCCCCTTGGGATATCCAGTTGCATTGCGCACTCCATCACATCTGTCCAGACGTAAAGGGGGGTGGACATTGATGTCAGGGCCATCGCAGGATTACAAGTGTTTGCCCACCGTCTGGTGGAAGATCAAGATCCAACCTTCTGTCTAGTGGTGCCTAAGTGAAGTCAAGTCCCCTTTTTTTATTTTTTATACAAGAGACATAGAAAACAAAACAGCAGCCGGCCAGTATTTACTGAGCCGAACAAGGCCCAACATGGCCCATTACACAGGTACAATCAGTGACCTCTAAGTGAGGTTGAGTCTTACATGGGCAATGTGACGTTCTTTGCCAACTTTACCACCACTCCATCGACTACTGGAGGGCTTCCAAGCATTGCGGAAACTGCTTTTAAAGGAGGTATAACTTTCCTAGTTGAACAATGGAGAATTCTCTCTCCGTCCTCTTCCTCAATCACACTCCTGAATTTGCCCATGAGAGGGAAAAGGCAATCTGGAGGAGAAAAGGGAGGCACGATTTAGACTTCTGTGCCAGTCTCCTCCCAGCCGATTGCTAGTTTCACTGCCTGCACATACGGCTGGACCGTGGTGAAAGCGAAACAAAAGGCATCATGGACATCGGAGAAGTCCCCTGAGATAGTATTCTCTTCCTGATGTTTGAAGGAAGAGACAGGCGTTGGGCGAGATTTCACTTGAAGATGGCCCGGGAATGGACGCCTCCGCCGATTGCTCCAGAGTAGAAGATGCCGGTTGTTGTGGCGGCATTGTGGGGCCCAAATCCGCAAAGGAACTCTCTCCCGCGTATTTAGGTAGGTCCGCCATTTGCAGGCTTTGGCCCTCTGCCACTGGGCAATTCCGCCAGACCGGTTTGTCTGGAAGTGGGGTGACTCCACGGGTCTGACATTTCGGGGATCTAGGCTTCAAAGAGCGCGAGTGACGGCGTTTATTTGGCCGATGATTACCTGCCACTCCTATGATCCCTATGCCTGGACGACCCGTCTCCACGTGGACTAGAGTCACCATGGTCCACATGTCGCCTTGAGGTTCTCTTAGACCTCTTCTGGCGTACAGGGCTGAAAAGAAAGTACCAGCCTCAGTGCACTCTTTTCCTTTAAGATCTGTAAGCTTACCTGAACGTAGGTCCTTACCTCATCTGTAGAGTAGGATCTTGTACAGGTGGCGAATGGCTCACACTGAGTGGATTTAGCAGAAGTAGCAGCCAAGAAAAGAATAAAGAGGAAACCAGGGGTCAGATCCTAATCTGGGGATTTACCTCTGAATAAATGGTGTGATTTTTTTTTTTTTTTTTTTTTTATTACCGGAGACACGAAAAAAATATATTTTATTTTATTTTATATGTGTATTTATCTTTAATTATTATCTTTTACTTAAGCTATATTTCTTCTACTTCCCTTTTTTTTTTTTTTTTTACTTAAATAAACATATAATACACGTATCCGTCTTATTTTTAAAAGAAAACATATGTATGCATACATTATTATTATTTTTTTTTTTACTTTTACTTACCTGAAGAGAAGAGAGTGTTTCCCTGGAGCCATCTGACTGCGTAGTACTTCCTGCAACCTTTAGGTGTCTCACTGAAGCCACTAGAGGGATCCATAGAGGCGAAGAATGCTTCAGACTTGTGCCTGACATCTTGTGGGCAAAAAGCGTCGCTCTGCCCTCATCCAAAATGGCCACCGCAGCCTCCGGATCCACCGCGCATGCGCCGACCGTCGGGACGAGAATCCGGAAGACGCGCACCGCCGGCGCATGCGCAGAACGTGACTGAGGACGCCGAACATAAATAAAAAGCCGGCGCTAAGCGAGCGCGGCTCCTAAGGAGCTGGAAAAGTTTACAGGGGGCTAGGCACAATAAGAAAGGGGAATGAATACAAAGAGGACTAGTGCAAGGCAGGATTGGGAGAAAACCTGGAGAGAAAACAAAAGTAAATGCAGAAATGGCTGCTACCTCTGTAGCCAACAACTGAGCAAATGCCTAAACACCACTGTGCAGATAGAGCTCTTAGTTAAGAGACAAACTGCTTGTCCCAAAAGATCCTACAGAAGGGACTCCCTACCTTATCAGCGCATTTAGCTGCCCAAGAGAAGGGACCGCGTCCGGGAGAGGCTTGAACCCAGACGGAAGCTGCCGAATGCAGAAGGTAAGGACAACCGACCAGAATTCACTGCCATGAGGTATGAGGAAAAAAAGGAGAATGTGGGGGCTGTGCTAACCAACACTTTTATAATATTCACTAGTCCTGAGGGAGGAGCCAAGGCGGAGCTTGTCACAGGTATGCTGCCATGGAGGCACCAGGAAAAAAGGTTGCCAATTTTGTTTGGGAGCCACGTCGCACGACTGCGCAATTGTCAGTTAAAGCGACGCCGCGCCGAATCACAAAAACTTGCCCGGTCATTGACCAGAAATATGGTCCGGGCTCAAGTGGTTAAAAATTAACAAAACACAAAAGTGAGCCCAATTTTTGGGGATAATGTGAAAGATGATGTTACACTGAGTAAATAGATACCTTACATGTCACGCTTTACTATTGGAAACACTCCTGCAATGGGGCCAAAATGAATTCCGTGAATATCCCCATAGGCGACCTTTTTCTTTTTTTTCCAGGTTACCAGTTTATAGTTACAAAGAAGGTCTAGTGGTAAAAGTATTGCTCTCGCTCTAATGCACGCGTCAATACCTCACATGTGTGGTTTGAACGATGTTTATATATGTGGGCGGGACTTGCGTAAGTCCCGCCCACATATGTAAAAAATATTTTTACTTTTTGCTATAATAAATATCCCCAAAAATATATATTCAAAAAACTAAAAAAAACCTCAGTTTAGGCCGATATGTATTCTACATCTTTTTGGTTCCAAAAAATCGCAAATAGCGTTTAGTGTTTGGTTTTTGCAAAAGTTATAGCGTCTACAAATTTTTTTTTTTTGTTGTTTTAACTAGTTATTGGGGCGATCAGCGATTTTTATCGGTACTGCGACATTATGGTGGACACATCGAACACTTTTTTGGAACCATTGGCATTTTTCTAGCGATCAGTGCTGTAAAAAATGCATTGCTTACTCAAAAAATGCCACTGGCAGGGAAGGGGTTAACACTAGGTGCGAGGGAGGGGTTAAATATGTTCCCTGGGTGTGTTCTAACTGTAGGGGGGGGGGGGTGGGACTGACATGTGTAAATGACAGATCGCTGTTCATGAAGGGGAACTCCAGACCCCCCCAAAAAAAAATAAGGTGGGTTCCCTCCAGGTGCATACCAGGCTCTTATGCTTGGTCTGGAACATAAGGGGTTAAACCGGGGCCCAAAAAAATAGCGTGGGGTCCCCCCCAAGATCCAAACCAAGCCCTTATCCCAGGCACGCAGTCTGGTCAGACAGGAATGGGGGTGGGGACGAGCGAGCGCCCCCCTCCCTCCTGAGCCATACCAGACCACATGCCCTCAACATGGGGGAGTGTGTGCTGTGGGGGAGGGGGGCACTGCCCCCCCACCCCAAAGCACTCTTGCCCCCATGTCGATAGGGACAAGAGCCTCTTCCCGACAACCCTGGCCGTTGGTTGTCGGGGTATGCGGGCGGAGAGCTTATCAGAATCTGAGAGACCCCTTTAATAAAGGGGTCCCCAGATTCCGGCCCCCCACCCTATGTGAATGAGTATGGGGTACATCGTACCTCTACCCATTCACATGGGGGAAATGTAAAGTAAAAAAAAAACACCACACAGAATAAAATATTTTATTAATCTGCTCCGGAGCCCCCCCTTTCTTCTTTAGCTCTCTTAGAAGGGGGGGTTTCTTCTCTCCCGATCTTCCGCCGGGACCCTGGGCTTCGGTGATTTCTGCCGGGGGAGGGCGCCATCCCTCGGTCCTCTCCGGAGCCTTCCGCCGGATGCCCCCACCCCATTTAAGCTCTTTTTCATTAGGGAGGGGCATCCGGACTTCGGGGTCTTCTGCCGGGGGATGGCGCCTATCCCCCGGTCTTTCCGGTGCCTTCCGCCAGGGTTCCGGTCTTCCTGGTCTTCTGCCGGGGGTGCGCCAACTCCCCGGTCTTTTCTCTTCTGTCTTCTCTGCTCCCTCTTCTGCCTGGCTCCCCCGCGGAGCCAGGGCTTTCTTCCGTCTTCTTTCTTCTCTCTTCCTTCTTCTGCCTGTCTCCTCCGGGAGCCCAGGGCTTGTCTCCGCTGTCTTCTTCCTTCTCTTCCATTCGATGTTGACACGACGAGGTTCCGCGCTGACATGCCGTGTCAGCGGCGGGCATGGACTTATATAGGGTAATGCCACCATGTGACCTCAACCCATGTGACATCACATTCCCTGGGCATGATGGGAATGTGATGTCACATGGGTTGAGGTCACATGGTGGCATTGCCCTATATAAGTCCATGCCCACTGCTCAGACGGCATTCCAGCGCCGGACCTCGTCGTGTCAACATCCAATGGAAGAGAAGGAAGAAGACAGCGGAGACAAGCCCTGGGCTCCCGGAGGAGACAGGCAGAAGAAGGAAGAGAGAAGAAAGAAGACGGAAGAAAGAAGACGGAAGAAAGCCCTGGCTCCACGGGGGAGCCAGGCAGAAGAGGGAGCAGAGAAAAGACCGGGGAGTTGGCGCACCCCCGGCAGAAGACCAGGAAGACCGGAACCCTGGCGGAAGGCACCGGAAAGACCGGGGGATAGGCGCCATCCCCCGGCAGAAGACCCCGAAGTCCGGATGCCCCTCCCTAATGAAAAAGAGCTTAAATGGGGTGGGGGCATCCGGCGGAAGGCTCCGGAGAGGACCGAGGGATGGCGCCCTCCCCCGGCAGCAATCACGAAGCCCAGGGTCCCGGCAGAAGATCGGGAGAGAAGAAACCCCCCCTTCTAAGAGAGCTAAAGAAGAAAGGGGGGGGCTCCGGAGCAGATTAATAAAATATTTTATTCTGTGTGGTGTGTTTTTTTTACTTTACATTTCCCCCATGTGAATGGGTAGAGGTACGATGTACCCCATACTCATTCACATAGGGTGGGGGGCCGGCATCTGGGGGCCCCCTTATTAAAGGGAGCTCGCAGATTCCGATTAGCCCCGCCCGCATACCCCGACAACCAATGGCAAGGGTTGTCGGGAAGAGGCTCTTGTCCCTATCGACATGGGGGCAAGAGTGCTGTGGGGTGGGGGGGCAGTGCCCCCCTCCCCCACAGCACACACTCCCCCATGTTGAGGGCATGCGGTCTGGTACGGCTCAGGAGGGGGGGGGCCGCTCGCTCGTCCCCTCCCCCATTCCTGTCCGGGCCAGACTGCATGCTTGGGATGAGGGCTTGGTTTGGATCTGGGGGGGACCCCCGCGCCGAATCGGCGCGGGTTTAACCCCTCACGTTCCGGACCAAGCCTAAGCCTAATGTAGCCCTGAAGGGGGACCCGCGCCGATTTCAAGTTTGAAATTTGGCGCCGAGTTCCCCTTCAGGGCTGAAAACAGCTCGGAAATTCCCGTGCGCCGCGTCACGCAGCGCAATCACGGGTACGCCGCTTGGTATTTACCAAGATTTTCACGGCGTACTGACAAGGCGCACGGGAATCCCTGACTTTTCTCTCTGCGCATGCCCAGTATGCAAATGAACCTCCCGAGGTTCAGGCGCACTGTGCAAGCGTACGGGGATCTGTTTTCAAAAAACACTTTCCCTTTCAATTCGGCCCGCCAAACACTTTAAAACACATGTCACTTCACTTCCCCTGCATCCCCCCACCTCCCCCCCTAATAAACTCCCGCCCAAACCCCCGCAATTTACACTTCAATGTGCCGTGCGCCAGGTCTGTACTGGTGCACAATGCACCCTCTCCTGGGCGCACGGAGCACATTAGTAACTAGGGAAATACACTGCACTAGCAGCGTATTTCTTTAGTAAATGGCCAAACGGCTGCTACTCTTGCTTTTACTCCATGAGTCATGGAGTAAAGGCTTGGTAAATCAGGCCCAATGTCTGTCCTATTCATGGTAACTATCTTTTCTAAATATGGACTAAAATGATAAAACTATTACAATCTGAACTTTATGGCTTCTTTTGGATATGTTTATGGTTTATGTTTAGATATATGAATACCAAATTAATTGAGCGTGCCTGTCATTTTGTTTTTCTGATTAGAAAAGTATTCTAGGATGTATGTGGGTGTTATTAATATATGCATTTCAGACTCGATACTCTTGCCAGAGAAAATAGAACTTAGTTTTCTTGTTTATGCCTCTGCATTCATTCCTATGGAGGCAAAATGATCGAAATAATTTGTGGATAAAGGTCTCTTGCCTTACAGATGATTGTGCACTTTGCAGTAATTTAGAACAGACAAACTACATTCTAGTTCACACACCTTCACACCGGTGGGTTTGGCTGCTTTCACTAATGCTGTTGGACTATCTACAACTTTGAAATTTTTCTGCTAGCTCTATCTTGTAGAATACACACGGGGTCTGACATACTGGGCACGTTACATATAGCAACTCTGCTTTCCTGCTTTGCATTTAGTCAGACTTTTGTGCCTGATAATGAATGTGTTAGAGCATGTTGTATTAAGGCAGCCTATTCTTTTTGAGCATTTCTTTCAGAGGCAGCACATCACAACACCCAGTGGTAAATTAACATGTAGTCTGGTGCCATGCATCAAAGCTGCATTACCTTGGTGCTTTGGGGTGCCATTGAATATCAATGATCTTGAAAAGTACATCATTTGTGTTGTAATGGCCATGTACCCAATTGCAACAGTATACTTTGGCTCTAAAGCTTTACTGCTCCTTCTCACAGTGAAGGGCTTTGAGCCAGCTAATGCACTGAAAATAATTAATTCCTTAAGAGCTTGATATACAGAAGCTGATTTATTAAATGAGTTCAGAATTTTCAGGCAATAATATGATTGAAGATTTACTTCATTATCCATTCATGTGAAAAGCAAATGCCTTTGTATTTATTTTATCTGCACATGATTGAGTATTTAAAGTTGTCAAAGCTACAACTTATTGAGTGAAAATGTTCAACTCCTTCAGTAATTACCACTGAGAACTCACTGTCGTGGTCAATCTAAAAGTGTAACACAATAAACTAATTTGGGAGAACAATTTTTCAAAAACATAAAAATTATTTAAAGTATGGCTATAAATACTGCAATAATAACTTTTATTTTAGGAGTGTTTCAGTCAAAGGAGTAATATTTGTCCAATTTGTACACTTGGATACGTTCAAACCTCCAGATACCACACAAAAATAAAGGACACAGAGTAAAAAGAAGATACTTCAAGCAGAGCTGCGCAAAAGTGGGGTTGTTGCTCTCACTAATGCTCTTACCAGCATATATTTATTTTTCTGGTATCTGTAGTTTGTAGTAGTATGTTAATAAAGTGCTTGCTGGGAAGCAACAGCTAGATAGAACATCAAAGTGTTATCAGGCATGCGTGTAGGGTGTGGGCCAAGTTTGGGAGCTCCTGCAGAGAAGAACCCTGGTGACAGGAGTAAAGTGAATATTTGGTGCAGAATAGTAACAGGTTACTAGGGGCCAGGGTCTTGAAACAGCACAAGGACAGCTGTGTTAATCTCTACTGGGAGGTCAAGCCAGTAGAGATTAACACAGTCAGATGAAGCTCAAGTGACACTCCATCAGTGGTTTGTGGGTTAGAGCCCCTAAAAATTAATAGGCAAATAACTGATAAGAGGAAAATAAGCAGATGATAGGAAAAAGCAGTAATGTAGATGCCAGAAAAAGCAGTAATGTAGATGCCAGAATAGCCTGGAGGTTAGGTAACACTATAAAAAGGAACAACCCACAATCAGGGGCATATCTGCCACAAGGCAAACAAGGCACTTGCCTTTGGTGCCATTTTTCAGGGGAGAGGCTCTGACACCAAGGCAGAAGGACCTCTGTGAACATGCAGCGGTGGTCTCTTCTGGGACACACAGCTCCCAGCTCCAATGCCATCTCTTCAAAACTCTGCCAGGATCAGGGGTGGACTGGGTGCTTCTGCACTGGGGATTGGAGGCTTTTGAAGCAGAATACACCTGCCAGTCCACCTCGCATTGGCGCCCACAACCTCCTCACCAATCTGCTCACCTCCATGCTATTCCTCAGTGCCGTTTGCTGGTAAGCAGAGCTGGCACAGGCAGAGGGGAGAGTGCAAACGTCCCCCGATCTCAGTGAGCCAGCAGCTCATACACATAACTCCGCTCTCTCCTTTTGCTCCTGTACCTGCACAGATGCCCTAATCTCTTGAGATTCCCTCTCCTCACCACAGATTCCTGTTGCTCCCCAACACCCAGAGATGACCAGGGGCAGGCTGTCAGCACCCAAAAAGCCACCAGAGAATCAGTGGAAGCATTTGGGAGGGAGTCCAAGTAGCCCCTTGTGCCTGCAGGTATAGTGCGTTCTGCTTCCCCCTCTACCCTCTCAGCTTGGAGATGGAGATGGCAGCAATAACCTCCACCTCTGCAGTGGAGGGGGGTTGTAAAGAGGTGAGACTTATGAAGAGTACAAAGGGATTTGTGAAGAGTGGGGTGGGGTTGTGAAGACGTGAGAGCTATGAATAGTGGGGGGTTATTAAGAGGTGAGAGCTGTGAAGAGTGGGGGGGGGGTTGTGAAGAGGTGAGAGCTATGAAGAGTGGGGGGTAATGAAGAGGTGAGAGCTGTGAAGAGTTGGGGGGGGTTGTGAAGAGGTCAGAGCTATGAAGAGTGGGGGGGTTTGTGAAAAGTGGGGGGTTGTGAAAAGGGTGAGAGTTGCGAAGAGTGAGGGGATTATGAAGAGGTGAAAGCTATGAAAAGTGGGGGAGGGGGGGTTTGAAGAGTGGGGGGATCGTGAAGAGGTGAGGGCTGTGAAGAGTGGAGGGGGGGTGGATTTGCGAATAGGGGAATTTTTGAAGAGACGGGGAGTTTACAAATGAAGGGGTGGATCGTAAACAGGAAGGGGTGTGCCAAATTTATATGGAGGGTGGAGTGCCTGATTTTAGTCTTGCCTAGGGCAGCACAAAACCAAAATACACCACTTCCCAGAATGTAGAATCCAACCAGACTTGTGTCAATTACTGAATTCTTTAACTCTATTTATACAACTATTTTTTTATTTATTTTTTATCACAGAACATGAAAATTTACCAATGCAAATTTTAAAAGCAAAAAAAAAACTGCAAGGGGCAGAGTGTCTTTTTAAGCTGCTTTGAGGGCAACATTGACAAATCACAAATGCTTTAAATACCATATTTGGCGATGCTTTAAATGTGATATTACAGAACAGTACAATTTTGACAGACGGGTTGATTTACTAAAACTGGAGTGCAAAATCTGGTGCAGCTCTGCATAGAAACCAATCAGATTCCAGGTTTTATTGTCAAAGCTTAATTGAACAAGCTGAAGTTAGAAGTTGATTGGCTACCATGCACAGCTGCACCAGATTTTGCACTCTCCAGTTTTAGTTAATCAACCCCAGTACCTCAGTGACAGCATACGCTGGCAGTGCATATTTGGCTATGGATATCATTTCTTGGTTTTACAGTTAGCTTGGCTTTCATACACCAGCAGCCCCACATCAGAATAATTTCATTTGAAAAATAAAAGTCTTTTTTTCAGTTTTTTTTAAGAATATTCTTATTAATCAGAAATGGGCCCTTTACCTGCAGATAGAAACTGACTGCTGAGGCTGTCCCTGTGAGGATGTCCCCATTCTTGATAATGAAAAACTGTCCTGCTGCTGGCCTATTTTTATCAAACTTTCATAAAGAATAAAGAGATCAAAAATGATACAACAGTGTCAACTTGGCCAGCAGCAGGACATTTTTAGTGAGGAAGAATTGTCCAAAATGTAGTAGAGGCACAGAGTACATGCAGGAGATTTACTACAAGAATTGAAATACTACAGGGGATATAGCAGTATAATTCCAACCAGGGTTAAAACAGCTTTAATCGTGGAAGAAAGACCTCATCGTTGTAAGCCTAACTTTAATTTTTAGTTTGGCGCTAGGTTTACTAAGTTCTTCTTACACTTCGTTTTTTTTTTTTTTTTTTCTTTGAAATGCTGCATCACTGAGAAGTGAACAAAAAGATCTATAACACATGTTTAGAAACAATAGAATACTGCACTTTGAGTGCCCCAAACCTACAAAATTGCCTTATTAACATAAAACAAAATCAAGAAACGTAATACCTCCTGAAACAAAAGTTCACTTTTTAGGGGGGCTATGCTGCAAAAAGTTTACCTTGAAAGAAAGGCCATATCAACATAAAAAAAAAAGCAAAATACCTGGTCTGATATCTTAAACAGCCATGAACAGAGACACTGGGATTGATTTACTAAAAGCAAATCCACTTTGCACTGAAAGTGCACTTGAAAGTGCAGTCGTTTTAGATCTGAGGGGAAGATCTGAAATGAGGGAAGGATCTGCTGATTTAATTATCCAATCATGTATAAGCATAAATGCTGTTTTTGATTTATTTTCCTTGTATTTCCCCCTTAGATCTACAGCAACTGCACTTGTAGTGCAAAGTGGATTTCCCTTTAGTAAATAACCCCCAATGTTCTCTTCTGAGAGCAGCGACAGTATTCTGTTGATTTTAATCACTTTCTATAATACCAAGCTCCTTAACCCCCCTTTTAGATAACCCAAAAATTTCTTATGATTTGTATGCTCCTGGTATTGGTGCATGGAACTGAGATTTCTGGCCTCAGCTTAAACATCTCTAAACCGCAACTTTGATTTTCAAAACAGGTGATCTTCAGTCTCGGTGCACCAGCAAAGGTATTGTTTGGCTTTTGCATAGGCAACTCTTTAACTGTTATATAACTTTAAAACCTCAAACTCACATACACCCTTCACTCACTGCATTTGAGACCCTATGCACTCAACATCACCTTCGAATGAAGACATTAATTCTGGTGGCCCTGGTAACAATCGGGGATTCCTTCACTTTGGAGGGATTTCCTCTTACTTCCTGCTTTTGATATAGGACAGAAAATGAAGGGAGATTTCCCAGTGGGGCACAGATGGTTAAAAACTGACAGGGATTGCATCCCTCCCTTGCTCTATCCAAAAAATAAAAAATAAAATATTATATTTTAATGATCTTGTGTACATGGAACAGCTAGCGGCATACAATAGTGATAAAACTGAACATTTGTAAAACACATGGATATTTCAGTGTATAGAGTGGAATATCTGCGCTAAAAAACCCTTAATAAATAAATATATTATGAAAAAATATTGTGAAAAATTATATATATATATATATATATATATATATATATATATACTGTGAAAAACCAACACACTATATTAAACAAACAAATTGGGTGCTGCAAACTAAAAAAAAAAAATATTCAGCTCATATAGTTGTATAGCAAAAAAATTGTTGCGCTACCACATAATGAATTATAAATCCACAAAATTAAAGTGGTTGTAAACCCTTAGGCCTCGTACACACGATAGGTTAAACAGAGGACAACGGTCTGATGGACCGTTTTCATCGGTCAAAACCGATCGCGTGTGGGCCCCATAGGTTATTTAACCATTGGTTAAAAAAAAGTCAACTTGCTTTAAATTTAACCGATGGATTCCTAACCGAAAGGTCAAAACCGATCGTTAGTAGGCACAACGATTGGTTAAAATCCATGCATGCTCAGAATCAAGTCGACGCAAGCTTGGAAGCATTGAACTTTGTTTTTTTTCAGCACGTCGTTGTGTTTTACGCCACCGCGTTCTGACACGATCATTTTTTAACCGATGGTGTGTAGGCGCGAGGGACCATCAGTCAGCTTTATCGGTTAATAGATGAAAACGGTCCATCAGACCGTTCTCATCAGATGGACTGATCGTGTGTACGTGGCTTAACACACCACTTTGACCTACCGGTAAGTCTAGATTAAGGCGCACCTGTAGGTGCAAGAAATATCCCCTTAACCTACACGGTTAAGGAGATATTTCCAAGAAAGACGGCACCGATAGACAACGGTGCACAGGCGCACTGAGCGTGCTGTTACTAACAGCAATCATGCGATTACTGCACCATGAAGCCTTTTTTCCTCTGCCCTTTTTGATATATCGGATGTGAAAGCATACTTGGATACACAATTGCCATATACTTCTTATCCATTTGGGAGGATACATTTAAGCAGGAGCTTAATACAGCATGAGCGGGGAAGTTCCACCTTTGGAGGAGTCCTTGGATGGTTAGTTTGTGGCCAGCTGAACTTCCTGTGATATGCCTTTATGATCTCTATCACTTGAGATCCATACCATCTGGTAAGCGGCGTTGATCACCTTTCTTTTGATGAACAGAACATTGAGCACTGTCAGCATTTATGGACTATGGAGACACTGGGCTGGATTCACAAAGAGTTACGCTGGCGTATCAGTAGATACGCCGACGTAACTCAGAATCTAAACCCGTCATAAGTTTAAAGGGTCACTAAAGGAAAAAAAAATTTTGCTGAAATTACTGTTTACAGGGTATAGAGACTTAAAAGTTAACTGATTCCTTTTAAAAATGATTAAAAATAGATTAAATTCAATCATATAATGTGCCTCTAGTTTCACTTTTGTTTTTAAACTGGTTTCATGTTTCTGTGAAGTAAAGATACCCACAGAACAAAAACAAACAAATCCAGGGCAGTGTTTTGTTTTTAAAATGAATCTGATTGGTTCTGAGGAGTTTTAGACACACAGCTTGGACCACAGTGAAAAGCTGCCATGAGATTTTTCATAAGGAGCCAGACAAGCAGGAAGTGTGGAGATCACAGCAGAATTACAGCAACTTCAAAGCAAAAACGAACAATGAGGACATGAAACCAGGACTGCAGTAAGGTAAAGGAAGCTATTTAGCTAAGATAAAATTTCCTTTAGTGATCCTTTAAGTGTATGCTCAAACTGAGATACACTTTAACCTAGCTAGTATCTTAGGGTGCAATTTTTCCGCTGGCCGCTAGGTGGCGCTTCCGTTGATTTCGGCGTAGAATATGTAAATGACTAGATACGCCGATTCACAAACGTATGCTTGCCCGTCGCAGTAAAGATACGCTGTTTCCGTAAGAGGTACGCCGTGTAAAGATAAAGCTGCCCCCTAGGTGGCCTAGCCAATGTTAAGTATGGCCGTCGTTCCCGCGTTGAAATTTGAAAATTTTACGTCGTTTGCGTAAGTCGTCTGTGATTGGGACTGGACGTAATTTACGTTCACGTCGAAACCAATACGTCCTTGCGGCGTACTTTGGAGCAATGCACACTGGGATATGTACACGGACGGCGCATGCGCCGTTCGTAAAAAACATCAATCACGTCGGGTCACCAATCATTTACATAAAACACGCCCCCTCATCCTCATTTGAATTAGGCGTGCTTACGCCGGCCCCATTTACGCTACGCCGCCGTAAGTTAGGAGGCAATTGCTTTGTGAATACGATACGCTATGCCGCCGTAAAAATGCGCCGATCTACGTGAATCCAGCCCACTGTTTATTGGTGTGTTTTTTTTTTTTACTTATTACATTGGTTGCTCATTTGTGGACTTAATTTTGTAGATTTATACTTCATTATGTGGTAGCGCAACTATATTTTGCTATACAAAACACATGGATGGCTTAGATTATGCATAAATAATCTCCCAAATTCTGAACCCATTATCAATTTAATTTCTGACTATGGTTTATGTTTCCTTTTTCTTTCTTTTCCTTATGCTAATTAACGTAATAAAACAAAACAAATGAGAAACATTTTTCTTTCAAGGCATTGAATTAATGAGTACTCCAATGTGTAGAAGTATGCATGGATTATTCATTCTAGTTCTTTGATTCCTGATTGGAATGTTCACATGTCTGTATTAATGCCATTCATGTTTACAAAAAAAATGATCTGTAAGAAAACCAAAATATCCCCAACATAAATTAAAACCACAAAATACCACCCATAAATAAAGCTCTTTTATAAAGGGAAGCCTTGCAACAAAATAAAAAAAAGTTGGATGGCAAAGTAGCAAAAAAAGTGACAACATACCATAAATCAAACCCAATAATAAAAAATAAATAAAAAAATCCCCAATAATGAGAACAAAAAGAAAAGGTTAGCAAAGGGGCTGATTGCCCAAAGAAAAAGTAATCAGAATTCAAGTATTCTTTCCTAAGATACACTTTCTCTCCCTATAAAATGTGTCAGCTTTCTTGTCTTTCATTACACTAGCTCACAATACACTGACAAGGCTTTTCTGTGCCCCCCCCATTATATAGTATGGGTGCCTCCAAAGCTCCCTTGTTGACCTTTATAAGCCTATAGACCAGTCGTCAATAAATAGCGGCCCGCAGTCCTAACACGGACCGAGCAACACTCCTGTCCGGTCTGTCAGGCCACTAGTGTACAGTGACACATCCCCGCTTTTCAGTCATTGGTTGCTGGGACCGCAAACATCCCTGCAACCAATGATGCCACATGTGTGCCCCGCCCACTGCTGTTTACTCTCTCGCCACTCCCAGCTTGGCTGCGAGGTGAGACGTGTGTGTCTCTGCCCCCTGTTGCTTGTCATCTCGCAGCTCCCAGCTCTCAGTCGACTGGCTACGAGGTATGATGTAATATGCGCACCTCGCCCCCTTCAGCAGGACTCCCGACGCAGCTCTTGCCCCTTGCAACTTGTTACCTCTGCTGCCTCCCACTCCCTGCCTGCCTTAAGGTGTGTGGGGTGTTTACAGGGCACGGTGATGGGCAGATTTCCTCTTAAGGGCACAATGATGTAAGGTTCACTCTGAAATTGCACAACAACATGTGCCCATCAGTGTGCCCCTTAACATTAAATATGCCCATCAAAGTGCCCCTTATTTTATGTTAATGTTCACTCTGATGGGCACATTTTATGTTAAGGGGCATGTTGATGGGAACATTTTATGTTAAGGGACACTGATGGACACAACAAAATTTGCCCATCAGCATGTCGCTTAACATAAATGTACCCATCAGAGTGCCCCTTAACAGAAAATAAGGGGCATGCTGATAGGCACTTTTTATGTTAAAGGGGCATGCTTATGGGCACATATGTTAGTGGGGGCACACTGATGGAAACATATGTTAAGGGGGAACACTGATGGGCACATATTATGTTAAGGAGCACTCTGATGGGGACACCTGATGTAAGGTGGCACTTTGATGGGGACACCTGATGTAAAGGGGCACTCTGACTGGGACACCTGATGTAAGGGGGCACTCTGGTGGAGACACATGATCTAAAGGGGCACTATGATGGGTGCACCTAATTTAAAGGCGCAATCTGATGGTTACACCTGATGTAAAGGGGCACTCTGATGACGGCACCTAATGTAAGGGGACACTCTGATGGGGACAAATTATGTAAGGGGGCACACTGATGAGAGATACCTAATGTAAGGGGGCCTTCTGATGAAGAAACCTGATGTAAGTGGGTTCACACTATCTTCGCATTCGTCTCACAGCAGGGGTCCGGTGCTTCCCTGTTCACCGTTTCAGGTCTGAGTGCTTCCCCGTTCACCGTTTTAGGTCTGAGTGCTTCCCTGTTCACCGTTTCAGGTCTGAGTGCTTCCCTGTTCACCGTTTCAGGTCTGAGTGCTTCCCTGTTCACCTTTTCAGGTCTGAGTGCTTCCCTGTTCACCGTTTCAGGTCTGAGTTTCAGCACAAATTTTTGGCTGAATTTGGACCTGAAATGGGGCAAAAACGCACAGGGCTCCTGTGCAAATTTGCATCAGAGCCGCAGCAGAGATATATGAATGGCTCCATAGAGAGCCGATCAAAATCTCCTGCTATTGCAAATTGGATGTTGAAACCCTGCATCCAATTCAAATTGTTTCAAGCAGAGAATTCATTTTTGGGACATTTCTACACACTCCTTCTACCTCAACTATGTCTAGTTATGTCTACGGCTTCTCTGAAGGTGGGTGACTGTGTTTGTCTTTATGTACTGTAGATTTGTGTATATTAATTTAAAAATAACTGTATAAATAGATTGATACAACTCTGTCACTGACTCCAAACCTTTTGAAAAGAGTTCATAGATTCTGGGAAGATTCTCCAGTATCACACATGCCTGTTCCAAGTCAGTGACATAACAAGTAAGGAGAGAAAAATAAGGATAACTCCATAGATCATACAATTCCAAGAACAGATCAGCAATGGCAGCACCCATATTTTTGTCCTAACATATTTGTTGTATCTATTCCTTTAGGATCCAGCCTAATTAGGGTTTATAAAGATTTTTTGCAGCTATTAGTCTTGCCCCCCTTACAGAGGCTTAGTCAATAGCAATACCATTCTGTTGGAACGCTAGCAGACTCAGCAACAGATTGTCTCTCAATAAGAAGGTCTCTGCCAAGTTGGCAAAGGCATATATTATGATAATTTCTAGCAAAGTTATTATTTCAGTTTAAGTTATATGGCAGATTAACATGACACCAGATCATGCATTTAATTTATTTATCTAATCTCAGCTCCTTCACATTTACATTGATTTAAGCACGGCCTTGCTGTCTGTCTGCAAATGGCATTCTGCAACCCTCTGCAATATTTTCACTGGTACATTAATTTAACCTACAACTGCTCATTTTCATCTATATTATTGAGAATAATTTACCATTCTGCTGTTTTAGGGTCCTTTCACACGTGCGGACCGTTTTTTAGGTCCGTTTTTTTCCTTCAGTTGATCCGTTTTTTCGTCAGGTTTTCATCCGTTTTTCATCCGTTTACATCCGTTTCCGATCCGTTTTCCGTCCGTTTATGTCCGTTTTTCATCCGTTTTTGCATCCGTTTTTACTTCCGTTTTTTTTTTTTTTTTTGTTTTAGCTTTATTTCATCAGCTTTTCAAGAATTTTCCCATAATTCTTTGTTTCCCCCAGCGTGCATTGTGCTTTCTTCTTGCTGTATATTAACAGCAGGCTGTTTGCTTCGTGATCAATCGCTGCACTTGCTTATAAGATGGATTTCGGGCAATATTGTGATGATGTGACATCATTTGTCATGTTATATTATATGAGGAGAGAAAAAAGCAGGACCAGAAACATGTCTGCGAGGAGACGCAGGTACTGGTCACATCCCATGCTGCTCAAGAGACCAACAGAGGGGTTTTTTGCTCTGCAATACGCAGATTTGCGACGGTACCCTCAAAAGTTTTTTAATTTCACCAGGATGAATCTTTCAACTTTTGATTATTTGCTAGAAAAGTTGCATCCAAGGTTATACCGGACAAACACAGAAATGAGACGTTCTGTGCCTCCAGAGGAGCGACTTCTCCTTACCCTCAGGTAAGCCAGCCAGCCTTTTTGCTTGATTATCCACTTGCTAACTGGGCACATAAATCCCCTTCGTTTCCAGGCGAAATTTCAGCTTCCCGCACTGCGTCGCTTTAACTGACAATTGCGCGGTCGTGCGACGTGGCTCCCGAACAAAATTGGCGTCCTTTTTTCCCCACTAATAGAGCTTTCTTTTGGTAGTATTTGATCACCTCTGGGGTTTTTATTTTTTGTGCTATAAACCAAAAAAGAGCGACAATTTAAAAAAATATATATATTTGTTTTACTTGTTGCTATAATAAATATCCCAATTTAAAAATAAAAACATTTATTTTTTCTCAGTTAAGGTTCATACGTATTTTTGTTAAAAAGTTATAGTGCCTACGAAATGGGGAACAGATTTATGTATTTTTTTTAATAGTAATGGCGGAGATTTGCAATTTCTTGGTCAAGGCTGCGATATTGCGACGGACGTATCGGACATTTTTGACACAATTTTGGGACCATTCACATTTATACAGCGATCAGTGCTATAAAAATGCACTAATTACTGTATAAATGTGACTGGCAGTGAAGGGGTTAACACTAGGGGGTGAGGAAGGGGTTAAATGTATTCCCTCATTGTTTTCTTACTGTGTGGGCGGAGGGGGGTGACTGGGGGAGGTGACCGATGCTGTGTCCCTATGTAATGGGACACACATCGGTCTCCTCTCTCCCTCACAGCACGTGGAGCTCTGTGTTTACACACCGAGCTCCACGTCCTGCTGTGTTACCGACGATCGCAAGTGTCAGGCGGACATCGCGGCCGCCAGGCACTCGCATCGGCTCCCAAGCGATGCGCCGGGCACGTTGTTTCCCCGCTGCTCGCCCCCAGTGGCGCGCACAGGGAACAACAACAACAGGACGTCCATAGACGTCCACCCGGCACTTGAGAGCCGCGCTGTGGACGTCTTTCGACCATAGCTTGGATCTCAAGTGGTTATGTCCTGTGTAATGTTGGATTCCTTTCATAATGGATTCCTTTCATAATATTTCTTCTATTCTTCACAGGTTTCTTGCATCTGGGGTATCTTGTACTTCCCTAAATCATTTTTTTTTGTTGGGAACCTCCACAATATCGGGAATTGTTCATGACACTTGTGAAGCTATATGGGAGGAGCTTCGATCCTCTGCAATGCCAGTTCCTGACACATCCATGTGGCAGGAAATCGCAAAAGGATTTTGGGAAAAAACACAATTCCCTAATTGTGTGGGAGCCCTGGATGGAAAACACATCAGAATCCAGATGCCACCTGGATCCGGCTCTCAATATTATAACTACAAAAAATATTTTTCCATTGTGCTAATGGCAATCTGCGACAGCAATTACCGGTTTGTAGCAGTGGATATAGGGGCATATGGGTCTAATGCAGACGCCAGAGTCTTTTCAGCATCACACATGGGGAGAAGACTACGGGAGGGACAATTTAATTTGCCATCTGAGAAACCACTCCCAGGAACTGAAGGACCAGATCTGCCACATGTTATTGTTGCTGACGAGGCATTTGGACTGTCCCACCATCTTTTAAGGCCTTATGCCAGGCACAATTTAACCAACTCGAAAAGAATTTTCAACTATAGGCTGAGTCGTGCAAGGCGCCTTATTGAATGCACCTTTGGGATTTTGAGCAGCAAATGGCGAATATTTCATTCCACAATACAATTGAGCGTGGAGAATGCCCAACTGGCAATCCAAGCCTGCTGTGTCCTCCATAATGTAATCCGGGAGAAAGAAGGGATTTCTTTTGAGGAAGAAGACGAGATCGACTTACCCTCTGTACGCTTTAACGCACAGCGACCCAACAATTCTGCCATTAACATGCGTGATCAATTTGCACATTTTTTTATGTCCCCTGAAGGAGAGGTTCCGTGGCAGTATCATCATGTGTAAAAACCTTCACGAGCCACTATAGTATGTGCACCTTGCTATCAACCATTTTTGAGCCCTTGATGCTAACCTGCATGTTCTTTGTTTTCCCACTGAAAATGATAATGGTGACTTCTATCAGTGTGTGTTTAAGCTGAGAATTTTCATTCTCCTAGTGTGATCATCACAGACCCTATGACCATCACATTATTTTATATCACTTGCAGTTGGTTTATATAGACTACAATAAAAAAATTACAGTTTCAAGCAGTCAATAATATTTATTTTGACCACACCATACATAAAGAACAAGTAAAACATAAGAAACATAGGTTAATATTAGACATTTTGCCAACGGGACGACTGGAAATGGGAATTATAAAATAACAAAATAAAAGTAAAATTAAGGAAGTTGATGGTAAAAGGGTCTAGGGGAAGGGGAATATGGATAAGGAGTAAAAGGTTGGGAAGTGGTGGGCTGGGAAGTGGAGGAGTCATTGGTGGGTTCTCGAAGTAGGGGTAGGAGATTCTGGGTAGTGGTGGCTGGGGCACGGGGATGGTGGGAGCTAAAGGGTTGTTGGTAGGTGTGCAATTGTGGTGTTTGCTCTGGTTGATAAGGCCTTTGTTGCTGCCTTGTGAACACCGGCATGGGTTCACCTGCCAGAGCAGCTTGGACGCACGCCCCCGTGAAGTTGCCAATGGCAAGATGGACCTCAATTTTCCGCTCGTCCGGAACTTGGTCCAAGAAAAACAGACTGTTTCTGAGAAAGTTGGCATTGACATGAGTAGGATCCAAGAACGGATCCTTCCTTTCAGGGACATCCTTTCTCATCGCCCTCATGTCCTCCATGAACGTGAGCATGGCTGCATCCATGTCCTTTTTTTTCGGGTGGCGTTTAGACCTTGAAGTCTGTACAGAACGTATCTGAGGGGTAGAACATTTATTAGTACATTTTATTTAGTCAAGCTTTCAGCAGAAGTCTTGAATATAGGATACTTACAGGCACACGTGGGGTATTCTCGGTGGCTGGATTAGTGTTCACCTCAGGACTTGGATTGGCCTCTGACAATGGCATATCCCCCGCAGCCTCCTGAATGGTATCCTCTGCATCACTGTCTACTTCCTCCTCACTCCCCGAGATGTTACTGGCAGTGCTGTAAAATATTTGTTGAGAGATGGATTAATGATCAATACCGAATAGTTATTACAATACATAGATCTATGTGTATGATTACTTTTGTGTTGAACCCTACACACCACTTTTACCTAGAATTGTACCTAGATTTAAAAGGCTTATCTGTAGGTGCAAGAAATATTTTCTAAACATACACGGTTTAGGAGATATTAGCAGAAAATATGTAGACAAGGGTTGATTGCGGTGATAAAGGATAGGAAAGAGGACCACTGTGTGGGCTTCGATCTCGGGTAAGTAATTCTTAATCACTTGACCACTGGGCACGAAAATCCCCTTATCACCGGACAAATTGTCAGCTTTCGGTGCTCTCACAATTGGAATGACAATTACTCAGTCATGCAACATTCTAACCATCTCAAATTTTTGCCCTTTTAATTTTTGGCGCTATAAAAGAAAAAAAGACTGAAAAAACTAAAAAAATAAAAAAAGTAGTTTCTGTCATATTAGCTGGTTATTTCTCACACACAGCATATGTATACAAAAAACTGCAAATCAAAACACATTATGCTCTTCATTGCGAGTATGGGTCCCCCCTCTCCTATCACACTGTACCGAACGGTGCAGCGAGGAGAAGGAGGAACCGGCGGCATGTAATGACGCCGGTTTGTTTACAAGTGATTGCGCCGTCATTGGACGGTGCGAGCACGTGGTAATGAGCCACTTTCATTGGCTCATTAGCGCGATCCATGTTGCTGCGGGTCCCGCTCTGGCGTGACGGTCTGATTGTCCTGGAGGACGTATATTGACGCCCTCCCAGATTAAGGGAATCGCCTTGTAGCCGTATTTCGGCTATAGGGCGATTATTAAGGGCTTAATAAGCTAGTATGCTTTGCATACTAGCTTATTAGGTCTTTGTCTTGTAGTGTTTTGTTTTTGGGAAAAAAGTCTACTTGCCAAATAATGTAATTTATGGGATAAGCAATTATTTCAATTACCTGTTTACGTCCATGACATTTTTTAAAAATAGGAGCATCTCATGAAATGGACCATGCTTTTTTTTCCTTCCTCCAGCTCCACTTCTGGTTTTCTCGTCGTCGGTTATTTCCCGCCTAAAACGGTCACGGAGAGACCTCCATCTAGTGGTGATTTGTTCTCCTGCAAAGGAACATTAAACACAATCAACTGATAGTACTCCAAAACACAAGTATACTTTTTGAAACACATATTAGGAATACAGTAGTATCCTTACAGGTGACGTGGCCAATGGCAAATAAAAAACTTGTGGCAGGTGACGTGGCCAGTGGCAAATACAAAACTTGTGGCAGGTGACGTGGCAGGTGAGGTGGCAGGTGACGTGGCCAGTGGCAAATACAAAACTTGTGGCAGGTGACGTGGCAGGTGAGGTGGCAGGTGACGTGGCCAGTGGCAAATACAAAACTTGTGGCAGGTGACGTGGCAGGTGAGGTGGCAGGTGACGTGGCCAGTGGCAAATACAAAACTTGTGGCAGGTGACGTGGCAGGTGACGTGGCCAGTGGCAAATACAAAACTTGTGGCAGGTGAGGTGGCAGGTGACGTGGCCAGTGGCAAATACAAAACTTGTGGCAGGTGACGTGGCAGGTGAGGTGGCAGGTGACGTGGCCAGTGGCAAATACAAAACTTGTGGCAGGTGACGTGGCAGGTGAGGTGGCAGGTGACGTGGCCAGTGGCAAATACAAAACTTGTGGCAGGTGACGTGGCAGGTGACGTGGCAGGTGAGGTGGCAGGTGACGTGGCCAGTGGCAAATACAAAACTTGTGGCAGGTGACGTGGCAGGTGACGTGGCCAGTGGCAAATACAAAACTTGTGGCAGGTGACGTGGCAGGTGAGGTGGCAGGTGACGTGGCCAGTGGCAAATACAAAACTTGTGGCAGGTGACGTGGCAGGTGAGGTGGCAGGTGACGTGGCCAGTGGCAAATACAAAACTTGTGGCAGGTGACGTGGCAGGTGAGGTGGCAGGTGACGTGGCCAGTGGCAAATACAAAACTTGTGGCAGGTGAGGTGGCAGGTGACGTGGCCAGTGGCAAATACAAAACTTGTGGCAGGTGACGTGGCAGGTGAGGTGGCAGGAGACGTGGCCAGTGGCAAATACAAAACTTGTGGCAGGTGACGTGGCAGGTGACGTGGCCAGTGGCAAATACAAAACTTGTGGCAGGTGACGTGGCAGGTGAGGTGGCAGGTGACGTGGCCAGTGGCAAATACAAAACTTGTGGCAGGTGACGTGGCCAGTGGCAAATACAAAACTTGTGGCAGGTGACGTGGCCAGTGGCAAATAAAAAACTTGTGGCAGGTGACGTGGCAGGTGAGGTGGCAGGTGACGTGGCCAGTGGACAGTACACAACTAGTGGCAGGCATATGAATGCTGACATATGGATAAACTACAGGTTTTATCATGCCAACCCACCCCCATTCCACATACTGCTTACCACGTATCCTGCGCTTCTTGGTGCTCAGTGTTCTCCAGTCAGGTGTCACCATTTCATAAATTTCCTCCCAGCGCAAACTAGTGAGATGCTTGTTGCTGTATTCAGCGCATCGCTTGTCCCACAAAGCAGGGCGATCTTGCACTAGTTGGATGAGGTGCTCCTGAGAAACATCCTTTGCCATCTTGATTTTCTTGTTTTTCCCTACAAATCTCTTACAACAAAATCTCACCAGGCACTAGACAACATGTGCTGCATAAAACACTTCCCGGGTCAAAGGGTATTGAAATATATGCAGAGAGCATGCATATTATTAAAGTTTATTGAATTTTGAAATTTTTTCAATATTTTGACAAAAAAACTGATCTGAGCGGAACGGATGTTAAACGGATCGTCCGTTTACATCAGTTTTTCGTCCGTTCCGTTTTTTGAACGGAAGAAAAAATAGTGTTTCTTCCGTTCAGAAAAACGGAGCTTGACTGAGACGGATGTAAACAGACGTTAGCGGATGGACATCCGCTAACGTCCGCTATCCCATAGGAAATCATTGTGGTCCGTTTTTCATCCGTTAACGGACGGATGAAAAACGGAAAACGGTCCGCACGTGTGAAAGGACCCTTAATTGCTCATAAAGCTTTATGGCTCTGACCTGTCCTAGAGTGAAAGTTTTCTCTTTCATCCACATCTCTCTTATCAGTTCTTAACCACTTGCCTGCTGGGCACTTTTACCCCCTTCTTGCCAAGGCCAATTTTCAGCTTTCAATAATGTCATACTTTGCAGGACAATTGTGAAGCCATGCATCACTGTAAAAATATGACATTTTTATTTATTTTATTTATAATTTTGTTTTGGTGGTATTTAATCACCACTAGGTTTTTTATTTTTTGCTAAACAAACGAAAAAAGGCCAACACTTTTGAAAAAAAATATTTCCCTAGTTTATGTTATAAAATTTTGCAAACAGGTAATTTTCTCCTTAACTGATGGGCACTGATAGGCTTCACTGATGCGCACTGATGATGGGTACTGATAGGTGCCACTGATAGGCATCACTGATGGGCATTGATAAGTGGCACTGATGAGGAGGCACTGATTATCAGCACTGATTATCAGCACTGATGAGCACTGATTGGCAGCACTGATGGGAACTGATTGGCACTTATAGGCAGCACTGATGGCCACTGTTGGGGCTGCACTGATAATCAGTGCCCTGATTATCAGTGCAGATGTCCCCTTTCACACTAGCCGGTTACCAGTTCTCTCCTTTCCTCACGCTGTGACAGCGTGAGGAAAGAAATGCTGATAACCAGCAAATGTGTTTACATCGTGATCAGCTGTGATTGGACACAGCTAAACACATGTAAAGAATCGTTGTGATTGGCTCTTTACCCTGATCTGTGATCAGTGGGGGGTGCGATCATGGGAGGACGTCAAATGACACCCTCTCAGAACTGGCTAATCGCACTTTAGCCGTCATTTTGCTATAGCGCAGTCGGCAAATGGTTAATTGGCACTCATCCCCACCCCATATACCTATAAATTAGGAACAACTCTTAGAGCCAGCCACACATGGATCAAAATTCAGCCAGTTCTGCAGGGACTGGACACATTTTGATCCATGTATGAGCACGCTGGTTGGACAACCCTTGGGTTGCAATGCAGTAAAATGCCTGTCACCTCACACTGTCAGATTTCAGTCTAAAAGTAACATAACACCAGAATAATTAACACAGACAATATAAAATACAACAATATAGTGGCGTGCAATAAGCACCTGTCTACAAGCCTAAGCCGCTGCAACATAACAACTCAACTTTTACCATCTCTATCAACTCATCTCCACACATTTTTTATCTTTTGCAACACTGGCCACTTCTTTTTGTTGTATTGTAACTATACTGTTTCCCTTCAGATTGTAAAATCATGGACAATATAAAATACAACAATATAGTGGCGTGCAATAAGCACCTGTCTACAAGCCTAAGCCGCTGCAACATAACAACTCAACTTTTACCATCTCTATCAACTCATCTCCACACATTTTTTATCTTTTGCAACACTGGCCACTTCTTTTTGTTGTATTGTAACTATACTGTTTCCCTTCAGATTGTAAAATCATGGACAAACTGTTGATGCTATATACATTCTTTATACAAATAACAGGAAGAATTAAACTTAAGCCTTTAAATAATGTATATGTAGTCAAGCCACAACACTTCCTTGTAGTATGCACACAGAACTCCACATATATAAGACTGGATATGCACTTACCATGACGAAACATGTAGGGGGCGGAGTGTGATGCTGTCAGTTGGATTGGCTGGAAGCTGTGAGCAGTGAACAGCTGAGCAGCTGGAGGCTGGCATATTTACTATTTACATTAGACTATCAATCCAGCAATACAGCTATACATATGTCCTTTTGTTTTTTTGTGCTTGGTCTTTTGAACGTTTGTGATTATATTTTTACAATTTAAAGTTATTTATAGCTTTTTTTTGGCTTCTACGTGCTCATCCTGGGATTACTAAGTGCAAGGTGGAGGTGCTTTAAGCCTGTACAAGCTGTTTGCCTTTTCTGTAACAATATAGGCATGCACTCCTAGTAAGTGCATTTCTTAAGTGTGGTGAAGGGAATACTTTGGGATATACTGAAGATTATTATGGTGGTTGAAATTTTAGGACAATATGCCATTGGACTGCATGCACATATATTTTATTGAGAGCGTGCTTACATGGATTTTTGACTGTGATCTTGTCATATTTAGAGGCCTTTTGTATTATATGTTTTTACTTCTTTAGGAGCAATTTAATTGTTTACAAATGTTATAATTGCTGTATAAAATTTGATATATTTATACATACGACTTGCAGTGCCTCATTTTTTTTTTTTCAAATGTTTTTTATTGTATTTTTCAAAGATACACAATAAAGCACAAATAAGAGTCATAACAATACAACAGTTTCTTAGTCATACTATGTGTTCAACAGTGTGCCTGGGTAGGCTTCAAATTATCATTTTACTAAACAGTAACCATATAGGGCCTTAGTCCAGTTGGATAGTGGTCAGATGCTTAAACAAGTAACTAGCAATCCCTGTTTACCCCAACGGGATCATGCTGTAAACAAGGGATTATGGCTCATTATCTTATATTATTTAATAAAATCAAAATTAACATAAAGGGGTATCAAGGGAAGGAGGGGAGGGGAAGGTGAGTAGGAAGTTATCTTTTACATCCGGTCTAGTTTAGGAGTGTAGTCGTTCAGGAACACACTTAATAATTATTAAAATTCTTCAGAAAATTTGAGGCCCTAGGATGAGTAATCCATTCATTCCAATTTTTAATGAATTTACTTATGGTTCCTTTCCTATGTGCTAACATTAGCTCATAGTGAGCCTGAGTATTGAGTCTCTGGACAACATCAGATAAGTTAGGTGCTAAGGTAGATTTCCATAGTTTTGTTATGGTGAGTCTCGCTGCTGTAAGGAAGTTGGCAACTATAGTTCTAAATTGAGGAGGATAGACATCTAGATTTAAACCTAGTAGGGCTAATTCAGGTGTGAGTATTTTTAGATTACCAGTGAAGGATGCGATAAAGGAGGATACATTATTCCAGAAGCTAGATAAGGTTTTACAATCCCAGAGGGTATGTAACAAATTGCCAGTGTGGGATTCACATCTCCAGCATATGGGGGAGGAGCTAGGGAATATTTTGGATAGTCTGTAAGGGGTCAAATACCAGCGGTTTAGTATTTTCTGGGCGTTCTCCCAATGTTCTACACATGCAGAAGAAGAACTGTTAATATGGATGGCTTTTTGCCATTCTTCCCACGTAAAAGTTTGTGATAGATCCTTCTCCCATTTAATCATATTTAAAGTTTTGGTTTGAATTGGAAAAGATGAAAGTAGTTTATATATATGGGATATGCCTCTCTTCCCACTTATTTTATAGGAAGTGAAGAATTCCCACAGCGCCCTAGGGAGTTCCACACTTTTCTTTGGGTCAAAGTTTTTATTGAACGGTTTGGCTATGAGTTTATTCGTTATTTTATGTATGTCATCGGGTGATAGCTGATCAAAAAAATTGATTCCCTGTTTGGACCAGGGTGTGGTAGTAATTCTTACTTTACAGTAATCGATTACTCCTAGTGGTATTGGCATTAGGACTGGGTTACATGTCGGCTGTAATTTTGTTAGAGCAAACTTCCAGGCTGCCAGAGTAGCTCTAATTGTTAGGAAGTTGGGTGTATTAATTTTTGGTAGAGCATAGCAGGCCATGGAAAGGGAAAATAGATCCTTCCCTTTAGACACTTCTCGTTCAATGTTCAACCATAATTTATCATTTGAATATCTGAACCAGTATCTCATTTGATCAAGGAGTGAGGCGAAGTAATATAGGCGTAAATCTGGGAGGTTTAGGCCTCCTTTAGCTTTAACCAATGACATAGTAGATAAAGCAATTCTAGGTTTCTTTCCCAACCAGACCAAGTTGCTCAATTTCGAGTTAATTTGTGTGAAAAATTTAGTCGGTAATGGGATGGGGAGGGAGCGGAAGTAATATAGAATTTTTGGTAACGTCTTCATTTTAAAGGCTGCTATTCTTCCAATCCAAGATAGTTGTGTCTTTTTAATAGACTGTGTATCTTGAGTGATTTGAGTTAATAAGGAGGGATAATTTGCTTCATACAGTTTATTAGGTGGGTAAGTAAGTTGAATCCCAAGATAGGTAATGGAGGGGTTGTCCCAATTGTAGCTAGATTGTTGTTTTAGTTTAACAACTAGGTCTGGCGGGATGTTCATAGGTAGTACAAAACATTTACTATGATTAATCTTATAATAAGAGACTGATCCAAATTTATCTAGGATAGCGGTTACCTCTTCTAGTAGTGTGTCGGTAGCAGATAAAGTTAAAAGAACGTCGTCCGCGAATAATCCCAATTTATGTTCTATTTGACCGACCTTGATTCCTACGATATTGGGGTTAGATCTGAGAGATATCGCCAGTGGTTCAATTGCTAATGAGAATATAATGGGTGATAAGGGGCATCCCTGTCTAGTACCGTTTGAGAGACTAAACTGTTTAGATATACTTCCCGATGTAAATACCCTAGCAGATGGTGTAGTATAGAGAGACATTATGGCTTCAAAAATAAATCCTGTGAGACCAAATTTCTTAAGGGCTTCCGCTACATATCCCCAGTGCACTCTGTCGAATGCCTTCTCCGCATCCAGTCCGAGAAGCAGAGAAGGCATCCGACCGCGCTCTACATGGCTAAGTAGATTAATCATCCGTCTGGTGCTATCCGGGCCTTGACGTCCCTTCACGAATCCAACTTGATCTGGTTCAATCAGATAAGGAGTAATTTCTAATAGTCGATTAGCTAGAACCTTAGCAAAAAATTTTAAATCAGAATTAAGTAGCGAGATAGGTCTATAATTAGTTGGAGAAGTCGGGTCTTTCCCTTGCTTTGGTATTGTGATGACAATTGCTTCAAGCATTTCCTTAGGGAATGAGCGGGTGTTGACAGCTTGATTAAACAATCTGGTCAAGTATGGAGAAAGCATATTTTCAAATGCCTTAAAGTATTCACTAGATAGGCCATCTGCACCGGGCGCTTTATTTAGTGGTAACATTGAGATTACTTTTTTGATTTCATTTACTGTTATAGGATCATTTAATTTTTCTAATGTAGCGGAATCTACTGTAGGGATGTTAAGTTTATCAAGAAATTGGGTTATATCTTTTAGGGTTGGTTGGGTGACAGTATGATCTTTTTTTAGATTATATAGGCCCTCATAGTATTCTGCAAACGCATCAGCTATACTCTGTGGGTTATACAATACTTTTCCTGACTTGTGGTGAACAATTTCATGGATTTTCTGTTTGTTCTGTCTAATACGTAGTTGCATGGCAAGTAACTTACCCGCTTTATTTCCTTGGGAGTAGTGGTTTAGTTTTAGTTTTTTGAGGTATTTTTCATGATCAGAGATCAAAGTCGCTCTAAGCTCGTGTCTGGCTTCATTAAGTTGTTGGAGGAGGAGGATGTGTTTGGGGGCTAGCTTGTGTTCCTTCTCTAATTTGTCTATTTTCACTAATAGATTATTTACCTCCTGTGACCGCCTTTTTTTTTCCCTAGACGTCAATTGTATCAGCATTCCTCTGGAGAAAGCTTTGTGGGCACACCATATACTAGAGATAGAGACTTCGTCGTTGTCATTAAATTTAAAATATTCTTCTAGTCTTTCCTTTATCTCTGCCAGAGCTCCTCTATGTGACAAAATATATGTATTGTTCCTCCAAAGAACATGCTTCGAATTTTGTTGGGCTAGATCAATAATTAAAGAGATTGGAGCATGGTCAGACCATGTTATGTTATGTATATGGGCATCTGTGGTTTTCTGGAGGAGAGCTCTGTCAGTGATGAAGAAGTCGATCCTAGAATAGGATTTATGGACATTTGAATAAAACGTAAAGTCCTTTTCTGTTGCGTGGAGACACCTCCAAGGATCATGGAGGTCTTCTTGTGAGAAGATGTTCTTCAAACCTCTTCGTTTGGATTGGATCCCTTTAGTGGTGTCCAGAGTAGGGTCCATCGTTGCATTAAAGTCCCCACATAAGATAATATTGCCTTTTTGTATTTTCTTTGTTATTGTGATAACTTTTTGAAGGAATTGTTGTGGGTTCCTATTTGGTGCGTAGATATTGACTAATGTTAGTATTGTATTTTCAATCTTTGCAACCAGTATTACATACCGACCTTGTTGGTCAATTTTTGAGTCCAAAAGTTGAAAGGAGATTGAATCCTTGATGATCATCAGGACTCCTTTTTTTTTCTTACTGTTGTGAGATGCGAAGATATGCGGGAATTTAGGGTGTGAAAATTGAGGAGGGTTGTCTCTTGCAAAATGCGATTCTTGAATGCAGAGTATGTCGCATCCGAATTTTAGGGCATCATTCCATAGGGCTTTTCTTTTGAAGGGGCTGTTGAGGCCCTTCACATTTAATGAGAGTAGTTTTAGATTAGGCATAGCGAATAATTTTCATATAGATGAATTGTATATGTATCGAATGTAGTAAAGGCAAAGCGTGTCCATCGACTACATAACTTCCATGAAAAAAGAAGATTGTAAGATATTGCTTGTGAGGGGGGGAGGGAAGGAAATTAGGATCATGGTCAAAAACAGAGACAAAAACAAAAAATAACATGTAAAAACAAGCGAGTTGTCGAGCAACTCTTGTGTGCATAAATGTGTGCACTCTCGTTGTGGGGGCTTTGTTAATCATAGATCAGGGGTTCAGGATTCATGTGCCTGAGGAACTTAGGCCATGATAAACTGGAGAGAAAAGAGACAAGAATTTTTATACCGGCGGTTGTGTCATCCATGACTGACATTCCAAGGAGCGGTCAGTTTTTCTTTGGTGGTTCCATCGATCGGGGTACTTTCATCATTTGGGAGTAGATTCCATTTTTTCAGAATCTTGAGGCCATCTTCCAGTGTGTGTATTGTATGAGACATGTTATCTTTTTCCACAGATAGTTTGGTTGGAAAACCCCATCTATAAATTAATTTGTGGTTTCGAAGTATTTTGGTGATCGGATTCAGGTTTTTCCGCGCCAAGATAGTAGCTTGGGAAAGATCGGAGTATAGGATAATTCCCGCGTAGGGGTCTGGTAGTGGTGCATGGTGTCTTGCAAAATGCATTAGCATGTCTTTTGTCTGGAAAAAATGGATCTTGGCGATCACATCTCTTGGAAGTTTCGCTGCGATGTGCGAGGGCTTAGGAAGTCTGTGAGCTCTGTCGATCACTAGATCTTGTTTTTGCAATGAGGGGATAAGGTCCACGAACATTTTTTGCAAAAAGATTCTTAGGTCATTATTTTTTACGTTTTCAGGGATGCCGCGGAATTTAATATTGTTTCGCCTAGACCTATCTTCGAGGTCAGACTTTAAGCTTCAGTTGTCTGACTTCTTCCTCAAGAGCAAAATGGTCATCAACTAATTCATTATGGGCGTCAGTGAAGTCAGTCATTTTGTTTTCAATATAATCCACTCTTTCACCCAAATCTCCTATTTCCGCTTTAGATTTTTGCATAAATGCTCTCATGTCATGTTGGATCGCTCCATGCAATGATTTTAGCATTTCCTTCATATCAGTGTCAAGCATTGCTTTGCCAGAGGTGGGAAAGGAGTCCAATTTTACCTCATAGGGGTTAATATCAGCATCAGAATCACAGTCTATTTCAATGTCACTTACTTTATCTCCAGATGACACTTTTCTCCTTTGTTTTACAGGGCTGATGAAGTCTGATTCAAAGGCTTCATTTTGTTCCTTCTCAGGCTGCTGCAGCATCAGAGCCTGTGTCTTTCTCCTCACAGAGTTGCCTGGCAGCTGGTCTGTGTGTGTGAGGGAGGAGGCGCCATCTTTTTCCTGAGTGGATTCAGCCGGACTGATAAACAACCCCAATTTGCGGGGTTTCTTGCGGGAATTACGTTTCTCCATAATGCTGGAGATGTTCTCTGTCCTCTCCGGATCGATACTGTGTCCTCGGGCGCGCTTTTCGTCGCTGCTAGCCGCTTCAGGAAGGTATTAGAACATGGAGCTCTAGCAGTGAGCTTCCATACAGATTCCCTGCTGGCCACGCCCTCTGCAGTGCCTCATTTTAAAGCTGTAGGTCCCATCTGTCATAACTCACCCTCTGACATATACAATGTATCACAGTGGGGTTGATTTACTAAAATGCGAGAGTGCAAAATCGGGTGCAGATCTGCATGGTAGCCAATCAGTGTCTAACTTCAGTTTGTTCATTTAAGCTTTGGCAATGAAATCTGGAAGCTGATTGGTTTCTATGCAGAGCTGCACCAGATTTTACACTCTTCTGTTTTAGTAATTAACCCTCCTAGTTTCTTTCTGCACTAATTTATTAAACATCTAGACCTTATTCAGACGTAGCGTAGGGTGAACGCTCGTTTTTAAGTGCATTTCTATTTTATTGTGTGTTTTTCTGGTTTCTGCCCTATGCACGAAAAACGCTTTAAAAAAGCACCAGAACCTTTTTTCGCATAGAGACTTATGCGTTCTTTTAATATACGTTTGTTGTGCATTTTGTAGCATGCAAAAACACTACACTGTTGTTTACATTTGTGGTTAAGAGATAATGGCATCACAAGCGTGGCACACATTTTTCATGCATTCCTGCCTGTTTCTGCATATGTTCCTGGAAAGCAAAGGTGTGAACAGGGCCTTATAGATGAACTTAACCTTTATTGATCAGTATACATGTCTGCATTACAAAGCAGCATGCAGATAGTATCTGTGAAACTATTACCTACCTTTAACATAGTACTGCAATTACAATCTGCTGCCCTATGCACGAAAAACGCTTTAAAGAAGCTCCAGAACCTGTTTACACGTAGAGATTCATACGTTCTTTTAATATATGTTTGTTGTGCATTTTGTAGCATGCAAAAACGCTACACTGTTGTTTGCCTTTGTGGTTAAGAGATAATGGCATCACAAGCGTGGCATGCATTTTTCATGCATTCCTGCCTGTTTCTGCATATGTTCCGGAAAGCAAAATTGTGAATGGTACCTTATAGATTAACTTAACCTTTATTGATCAGCATACATGTCTGCGTTACAAAGCAGCATGCAGATAGTATCTTTTAAAAGTGAAAATATTATCTACCTATCACATAGTACTGCAATTACAGAACAAATAAGAGATACTTTGAATGCATGTGATGTTGTCATACTTTCAGAGCTATTCAAAATTTGATATGAATGTGAATATGTATTCAAAGTGGGGCAATGGGAGCTGAATATGAATGATGCCACTTATTCTGAAAATAAAAGATTTTGTAAGAGCTTATAATATAAAGCTCTGCAAGAGTTCTTTGCCTAGAGAAACGCTGGAAGAGTAAATAGATAATTAATGTGACCCCATGTGAACACTTTACAAACAATGATTATAAAGTACATATCCATGCTGTGAATATATTGCCATTGACTGCTATTTGTATTCATTGTGCACAGAATGTATTCATATTGTGTTTTCTAAAACTGGCCATAGATGGGCACATGTATCTCCAAGAAACATGGGGCCTGATTTACCAAGCCTTTACTCCATGACTCATGGAGTAAAAGCAGGAGTAGCAGCCGTTTGGCCATTTACTAAAGAAATACGCTGCTAGTGCAGTGTATTTCCCTAGTTACTAATGTGCTCCGTGCGCCCAGGAGAGGGTGCATTGTGCACCAGTACAGACCTGGCGCACGGCACATTAAACTGTAAATTGCGGGGGTTCGGGCAGGAGTTTATTAGGGGGGGAGGTGGGGGGATGCAGGGGAAGTGAAGTGACATGTGTTTTGAAGTGTTTGGCGGGCCGAATTGAAAGGGAAAGTGTTTTTTGAAAACAGATCCCCGTACGCTTGCACAATGCGCCTGAACCTCGGGAGGTTCATTTGCATACTGGGCATGCGCAGAGAGAAAAGTCAGGGATTCCCGTGCGCCTTGTCAGTACGCCGTGAAAATCTTGGTAAATACCAAGCGGCGTACCCGTGATTGCGCTGCGTGACGTGGCGCACGGGAATCTCCGAGCTGTTTTCAGCCCTGAAGGGGAACTCGGCGCCAAATTTCAAACTTGAAATCGGCGCGGGTCCCCCTCCAGGGCTACATTAGGCTCTTAGGCTTGGTCCGGAACGTGAGGGGTTAAACCCGCGCCGATTCGGCGCGGGGGTCCCCCCCAGATCCAAACCAAGCCCTCATCCCAAGCATGCAGTCTGGCCCGGACAGGAATGGGGGCGGGGACGAGCGAGCGCCCCCCCCCCTCCTGAGCCGTACCAGACCGCATGCCCTCAACATGGAGGAGTGTGTGCTGTGGGGGAGGGGGGCACTGCCCCCCCACCCCACAGCACTCTTGCCCCCATGTCGATAGGGACAAGAGCCTCTTCCCGACAACCCTTGCCATTGGTTGTCGGGGTATGCGGGCGGGGCTAATCGGAATCTGCGAGCTCCCTTTAATAAGGGGGCCCCCAGATGCCGGCCCCCCACCCTATGTGAATGAGTATGGGGTACATCGTACCTCTACCCATTCACATGGGGGAAATGTAAAGTAAAATAAAACACCACACAATAAAATATTTTATTAATCAGCTCCGGAGCCCCCCCTTTCTTCTTTAGCTCTCTTACAAGGGGGGGTTTCTTCTCTCCCGATCTTCTGCCGGGACCCTGGGCTTCGGTGATTTCTGCCGGGGGAGGGCGCCATCCCTCGGTCCTCTCCGGAGCCTTCCGCCGGATGCCCCCACCCCATTTAAAGCTCTTTTTCATTAGGAGGGCATCCGGACTTCAGGGTCTTCTGCCGGGGGATGGCGCCTATCCCCCGGTCTTTCCGGTGCCTTCCGCCAGGGTTCCGGTCTTCCTGGTCTTCTGCCGGGGGTGCGCCAACTCCCAGGTCTTTTCTCTTCTGTCTTCTCTGCTCCCTCTTCTGCCTGGCTCCCCCGCGGAGCCAGGGCTTTCTTCCGTCTTCTTTCCTTCTCTCTTCCTTCTTCTGCCTGTCTCCTCCGGGAGCACAGGGCTTGTCTCCGCTGTCTTCTTCCTTCTCTTCCATTCGATGTTGACACGACGAGGTCCGGCGCTGGAATGCGTCTGAGCAGTGGGCATGGACTTATATAGGGCAATGCCACCATGTGACCTCAACCCATGTGACATCACATTCCCATCATGCCCAGGGAATGTGATGTCACATGGGTTGAGGTCACATGGTGGCATTACCCTATATAAGTCCATGCCCGCCGCTGACACGGCATGTCAGCGCGGAACCTCGTCGTGTCAACATCCAATGGAAGAGAAGGAAGAAGACAGCGGAGACAAGCCCTGTGCTCCCGGAGGAGACAGGCAGAAGAAGGAAGAGAGAAGAAAGAAGACGGAAGAAAGCCCTGGCCTCCGCGGGGGAGCCAGGCAGAAGAGGGAGCAGAGAAGACAGAAGAGAAAAGACCTGGGGAGTTGGCGCACCCCCGGCAGAAGACCAGGAAGACCGGAACCCTGGCGGAAGGCACCGGAAAGACCGGGGGATAGGCGCCATCCCCCGGCAGAAGACCCCGAAGTCCGGATGCCCCTCCCTAATGAAAAAGAGCTTAAATGGGGTGGGGGCATCCGGCGGAAGGCTCCGGAGAGGACCGAGGGATGGCGCCCTCCCCCGGCAGAAATCACCGAAGCCCAGGGTCCCGGCGGAAGATCGGGAGAGAAAGAAACCCCCCCTTCTAAGAGAGCTAAAGAAGAAAGGGGGGGCTCCGGAGCAGATTAATAAAATATTTTATTCTGTGTGGTGTGTTTTTTTTACTTTACATTTCCCCCATGTGAATGGGTAGAGGTACGATGTACCCCATACTCATTCACATAGGGTGGGGGGCCGGCATCTGGGGACCCCTTTATTAAAGGGGTCTCTCAGATTCTGATAAAGCCCTCCGCCCGCATACCCCGATAACCACGGCCAGGGTTGTCGGGAGAAGAGGCTCTTGTCCCTATCGACATGGGGACAAGAGTGCTTTGGGGTGGGGGGGCAGTGCCCCCCTCCCCCACAGCACACACTCCCCATGTTGAGGGCATGTGGGTCTGGTATGGCTCAGGAGGGAGGGGGGCGCTCGCTCGTCCCCACCCCCATTCCTGTCTGACCAGACTGCGTGCCTGGGATAAGGGCTTGGTTTGGATCTTGGGGGGGACCCCACGCTATTTTTTTTTGCGCGGGTTTAACCCCTTATGTTCCAGACCAAGCCTAAGAGCCTGGTATGCACCTGGAGGGAACCCACCTTATTTTTTTTGGGGGGGTCTGGAGATTTTTATTTTTTAAACTACGACCATAAAAAAGTTAATATACAAAATAAACTAAATAACACAAAACAAACAACACACACAAACCATCATACCCACCCTCCAAGAAATAACTGCAAAAAAAAAAAAAAAAAAACACAACAACATTAGAACGGGTATTTACAACAGGCTCACTGGTACAAGAAAAAGTCTTTACAGTCCATCAGAAAAAGCTTGTCCAGATCATTGCCAACAAAAAAAAAAAAAGAACAAAACCAACTTAAAACGGCTCACTGGTACAGTAGGGAAATATTAAAGTCCATAAAAACCACTACTGTCCAGATCATCGCCAACCCACAACACACCCCACCACCAGAACAACAAATACCTACAACCCACGTATGAGCGAGAACAGATAATCAGACATGTCTGTAGCCTTATTCAAAAATAAACTATAAACAAAATCTAAGGGGGGTGAGAAAGGAAAGTTGCCCCCTACCCATGGAGAGGGGCAGGGTCTTGGCCTAAGGGGGCTGGAAGAGGAACCCCCTCCATAAATGGGCACACCTCTCAGGCCCGACCCTGCTCCTTTCCAGATCCCGCACCTTCACCAACTCCCGAAAGATATCGCCCACCACCTCATGCACAGACAGGATTTTGTCCCTAGTGGACACCAAACACCGAGCGTGCCAAGTGTAGTAAAGCACAACTACGCTGACTAAATAAGTGACGATAACTCAAAACCCCTGCGGACCCCGAAGTCACCATACACCCGCTCAGCATAGGTCAGGGCCGGAAGGCGGGGGTAGCCAATGGCACCCCCTACCCCCGTAAGAACTCCATGTTGAAGGGACATTGGACCAGAAAATGGTCCATGGTCTCCAATGTCCCTCCACATTCCCGTCGGGGACAGCCCCTGTCCCCTAGGTTCAGATATATGAGATTTGCACGGACGTAACAGTCGTCCATGGAACGACCTCCATGCAAGATCCCAAAACTTGTTTGGGAATTCTGAAGAATTCAAGAGGGCTAACCCCTCCGTGAGGACCCTCTCAGGACGTCCCTTAAAGACAGGGGCTTCAAAATGTCCGAGGCCATGACCCTCAGGTACAGCTCACGCCGACCCAGAGAGCCCACCTCAAGGGCAGTTATCCGCCACTGCCTCAGTGCCTTCAATGCCAGGGGGACGTAGTAGGATGGGAGATACCCATGCGATCTCCTCAGATCGCCGGGCCTCCCCCCCTCCCCCCACCTCCTCAGGAACAGCAAGAGCCAGTCCTTGCATGAACATTCCCACCAGGAAGGCGCGTCCACAAAGATGGACTGCAAGTTGTACTTTACAAAAATGATGATGAAGAACACCACCGGGTTGGACCATGTCCAACCCTCCTTGCCTTCGCTGGCGGTATGTGACCTCCCTCTTGATCAGGTTCAGTCTGTTTCCCCACAACAGCAGGAAGAACAGACCCAAGACCCGAGCATAGAGAGATGCTGGCAAAAGACACACGTAGCTCACAAAGAGAAACTCAGCGCAGTAAGTACGTCCTTGACCCAAGCATACCCCTTTCCCTCAGGGAAAGTTTCCAACCTCTCCAGGCCTTCACCTTCCGAGTGGGCACTCACCAGCCTGCGCTCCCAATTTAGCTTGGGATAATCACCCGGGCCGAAATGAATGCCAAGTACTCGAATCTCTGGTACGGGCGTGGGGAACACGTCCGGAAGGGGAACTGCTCCCCTCCTTCCCCATCCAGGAAAACTTCACTCTTGTCCCAATTGACCAGCGAACCTGACGCCTCAGAGTAGCACCCGATCTGGGATTCCACATAATGGGCCTCCTCACGACCAGATACCACCACCGAGACGTCATCCGCGTAGGCCACAACCTTCACTGCCGAAACCGGACCCCCGACAGGTCCCACCGGAACCCCCACAAGACGCTCGCAGTCTAGCCTCCTTACGAAGGGGTCAACCGCAAAGACGTACAGGAGGGGGGCTCAACGGGCAGCCCTGCCGGACGCCAGAGTCCACAGAAAAGGCCCCGACCCACCCAACCGTTGACAAGAGGGAAGCTCTCAGCTCCCCTATACAATACCTGTAGCCATTCAACAAATTGATCAGGCAGACCGTACTCTCCTCAGAAGCAGCCAAAGGTACTCATGGTTCACCCGATCAAACGCCTTAGCCTGATCCAGTGCAAGCAGATACCGCTCGCTGCCATCAGCCCTGCACCTTTCCACCGCCTCCCGGACGTTCAGGACGGCACCAAAAGTGCCCCGGCCAGGAATTGTGCAGTGCTGAGAGGGAGACAGCATCCTGCCCGCCAAAGCAGACAGACGTGTAAACAAGATCTTTGCCAGTATCTTCCTATCTGTGGTAAGAAGGGCGATCGGACGCCAATTCTCCAACACAGACGGGTCTTTTCCCTTGACAGAAGGATCAGAGCTGACCTTCTCATTGAGGGAGGCAGCAGGCCATAGGCCAAACATTCACGGTACACGTCCCTCAAATGAGGAGCCAAGAGGCTCTTAAAGGTTTTGTAAAACTCTGCCGTGAGCCCATCGGGCCCAGGCGACTTTTTAGATGCTAAAGAGCTGATAGCCTGCTCGACTTCAGCCACCGAGATCTCTTCTGTCAGAGAGTCAGGAAGGTCAGACCTCACTTCCAGTGGGGTCTCATCAAGGAATTCCCTGACTTTCTCCATGTCTAGAGGCCGCTTCTTCAGGAGGTCCGAAAAGTGGTCTCTGACGACACCCAGGATCCCTGATCTGGACCGGACCAGAGATCCCGAGGCATCCTTCAGGCCGTGTACGACCTTCGAACTCGCCGCCTCACCACAGCTCCTTAGGGATCAGGAGAGATAAACTTCCCATAATCCCTCTCAAAAAACCAGGGAGGCGAGACGGTCGTACTGACACTCCTTCATCTGCGCCTTCAGACCGGATATCTGTTCCCGAGAGCCCCCAGAGGACACCCGGCGGTCAAGCTGCCTGCGTAGTCTCTGGTAAGCCTGGTACTTGGAAGCTGCCCTGTACCCAGAGATTTCCCGGGAAAAAAGTTCACCAGACCTCTTTTTAACTACTTCCCACCATCAAGGGCGGGGAGCAGTTGCCCTCAAGGAGCGAGGTCTGGTCCAGGAAGAAACCCTCATAGGCTTCCCTAACCTCAGGATCCTCCAGTAGCGACCCATTCAGGCGCCACATTACCCCTCCCTTTCTGAGGAGTGTCAGGCGACATTCAGGGCCACAGATACCATTACAGTGATCGGAGAACTCCACCGACTGCAGCTCTGGAGCCGAGCAAGCAGAGTCCCCCTTTAAAAAAAACCTATCTAATCTACTCTTAGAACTACCTCGGGAAATGTGAAACCAGGAGGTTGGGAGGGTGACGAACGTGCACATCCACCAACCGGCCTCCCTCACTAGCTATTCAAAAAGTACTATCATATCCCAGAGGGTTGGCGGCACCTGCCCGGTCTTTGGGCCTAGTGATCATATTGAAGTCACCCACCAAAGATCACCTGCTGGGATGTAAAAAGATAAGGCTTAACCGCCGTAGGAGGCTCTTCCTCTCCCTCTTGGTTTGAGGCCCATAAAAATTAATGAGCCGGAGGAATTGCCCCCTCACGACAGCGTCCACCACCAGACATCTACCAATCTCCACTTCAATCACTCGCCGGCAAGCCACCGAACCAGTCTTAAAAAGGACCGCAACACCACTGCAGGGCTCGGCCGCAAGAGACCAGAGGGAGGGCCCACATCTCCACTCCCTCTTAGCTAGATGCATCTCTGCCACAGATGCCAGCCAGGTCTCCTGCAAAAACAAAATGTCAGCTTCAACACGGCTGAGAAAATCAAAGGCCATAAAACGAGCTCGTGCAGAACGAATACTTGCGACATTAATGGTCGCAAGCCGTATTGGAGAGGGTACCGCCATCAAAATGATTGAAAGGGTCACGTTCTCCTTCATACTACAAAACACCAAAACATATTTACATATTTACACTCCCTCTCCTCCTCTGAGTCCGAGGAGGAGGAGAGGACACCAAACGGGTTCCCCAGGGGACACCCCACTTCGTGCCCCTGGGGGAACCCCACCCTTCACAGGGGACCTCCCCGCCCCCAGATTTCACAGCCCTTCCCCTTCTTCCTGCGTCTCACCTGCTCCCACTCCTGCCATCTCTCTGAGGTGACTAGCCCACCCCCCCCTCCTCGGACCCGCTGCTCGAGATTTCCCTCTTAGATGAGGCTCGAGCAGCTTCCGTCTCCATGGCCACAAGGCCAGAGGAGACTTTGGGTCCAGAAGGGGGGGGATGGAGAGGCAGGAGGGGGCCAGAGAACAGGGGGGGGGACAGAAAGGGGATCGGCAGAAGAAGGGGGAGGGGGGGGACGGAACTTGGGAGGGGGGGACGAGGGGGGGGGGGGGGGTGACGGGATGGGAAGATGAGGGGGGGCTGCATGGGGAGGCAGAGTAGAACAGGTGGAGGGGGGGGGGATCGGCCCTGCAACTAAAGGGGGGGAAAGCCGGGGCCCGGGCCCCTCAGGCCCGGGACCCCCAGGCCTCCCCGACTCCTCCCCACCGGCTTCGCCTTCCGGAGGATCGGGAGCTCCTGGCCAACCTGAGCCCGTATCTCCCGGGGGGGGAGCCCTCGCCCACGCCAGCTCCGCCTTCTTTGAGGCTGTGGGCCTGTTGGTCCCTCCGGAGGGGCATTAGGGGCCCCAGGATCCCCACCCCCCCGGCCATCACTCGCCGGGGGGGCTTCGGCCGCTCCCCGGCCCGGGAGGTCCCCCCCCCTGAGAAAGAACCCCGATATGCTTTGGGGCACCGACTGAATGGGTGCCCCATCTCACCACACAAATTGCAGCATATCTTCCCACATGACTCGGACTGGTGGCCAAACTCGTGGCACCGCCCACATCTGACCACCGTGCAGTCCGAGCTCAGTGGGTCGGGCTGCCGCACTTGAAGCAACGACGGGGGCTGTCCGGGTAGAAGGCCAGGATCCGTTCTCTGCCCAGGAAGGCGCTGCCAGGGAGGTGGGCAACACTGTTGCCCTCCCTCTTAAGCCGGATCCCTGGCCAACCAAGCCCCGTCCAGACCCCGCGCTCATCGAGGGTTTCTTTCTCAGGGGGGTTTGCAACTGCCCGTACCTCCCAAGCCAGGTGGCAATGTCCCTCCGAGGGAGCGACTCATTCCTCACCAGGATGGTGATGTTCTTTACCTCCTCCTGCCTGGAGATGGGAATGAGCCTGTACTTCTTCCAAGGGTCAACGCCCCTCACCAGCCCAAAGCTGGTGATGAAGCGTTCCATACACTCGGGAGTGACAAAACTGATGTCAAACTCCCGTGTGTTGGTGGGGTGGATGACAGCAAAAGGTCACCCAACCCAAAACCCAAGAGAGTACCAGGTCCACCACCTCCCCTCGGGCGGGGCAGGGGTCCGGACCCTCGTACCGAAGCTGGACAACATTCTACGCCTCCTCTCAGGACCACCTGTACCCCTCGGTCCACGCCGACCCCTGCGTCCTCTCCTGGTCAGCAGGGGGGGCGCGGGAAATTCTGGGCGCCAAACCGGCTGTACAGGTGGTCCAGAGGGGCACGAGAGGCCCGCCACCTGGGGCGAAAGAGCGACCCCCCTTTAGGGCAGATAATAAGTTGGCCTCCGGAGACCCCCGAAAGATGTTCTCCGGAAGCGGGCACCCCCCTCAGCACCCCCCAGAAGTGGGGGGGACCGGGGGGCCCCCCATCCCTGCCGGTGGTGTTGCACCCACCCCCACTGAACTACCCTGACCCCCCCTGACCCACCACCCTTGGCCTGACTACAGGGCCCCTCCCCCCCTGGGGCCACAGCAGAGGGGGGTACCTCCCCCACCAAACCCCCCGACCAGACCCCTCTGCGACCTCACCAGCCCCTTGGACTCAACCCGTATTGGGGGGATGCCCCCCCTGGACCCCTCCAACTGCCGGATAAAGTCATAAGCTGCACAGTCCACCGGGAGGGTCCCACCTGACATTCCCCCCACCCCGCCTGTCCTGCAGGGAGCCCTCGGGGCTTGTGGTAATGTCCATGGGGACCTGTGGGGGGGTGGCAGCTTACCGTCCATGTTACCGTCCATATTACCGTCCATGCTGTCCATTACTTGCCGGGGGTGCCTGGAGGTGCCTGCTGCAGCTTCCGGGACTAGGGCACCCCCGCACCCCCCGGCCTCTCATCCCCCAGGTCCTCCAAGCGCGGTGACACCAGCCGCAGATTCGCAGGGGGGGCAGTTCTGATTGTGGGGGGTCACTTCCGGTCGCAGGGGGGGGGCACTTTCCGGTCGCGGGGGGTGCACTTCCGGTCGCGGGGGGTGCACTTCCGGTCGCGGGGGGTGCACCTTTCCGGTCGCGGGGGGGTGCACTTCCGGTTCGCGGGGGGTGCACTTCCGGGTGCGCGGCGGGTCACTTCCGGGGGTCCCGAGCACTGGATGGGAGCTGGCCACATCCCCCTTCCCTGAAAAGGGGTTGGTTCCCACTGGGGAATGTGCCCAGCTGCTCCTCCCCCAGCAGGCCGGCGCCATCTTGGTCACACTACACACCAGCTGTTTGCCTGAAGCTGACTTTGTTATTATACCTCCACCATTGTACCTGCCCCTCTCCCGGTGACATAGCAGCTGCAGGGAGCAGTCCCTGACACTTTCACTGCCATATCATCCCGCTCTACTGCACGCTGAGGGGTCATGGAGGCCGGCACATGGTGGGCCCCAGCTGTGGCAGCGTGACCATCCTGAGGGAGCCTGGGCATGCTGACCCGAAGACAACCGGG